>NW_028162151.1:0-48423 GCF_964263955.1 Coregonus lavaretus | reverse complement strand
AGGCCTTAATACAGAGGACACAGCAGCAGCAGTAAAACTACACAACATAATCACCAGCCTGGCTGGAGTCAATTCACTTTTTTATTCTATAGGCCAAACTAATCTCTCTCAGACAGATTATGTAAACATTTCCAAATTACGCAAGATTTTGGTTCTAGGTTAACCGAGATGAAGTCCAAACAGACTTGGGTCAAACACCTCAAACACTTTTGAAAACTCTGAGGTAAATAATTGAAAGTATTTGTGACATGTATTTGACCCGGTACTGTGTGCCACAACCACCGCAAACAGTCTCCTATGTTTCAGATAGCTTATCTCAGTACAATATTTCACAGTGTCGCTGCTACTACATAAACAGTTGAATGCTTCCAGGATCCTGTAACACAATGCAAGGTCTGTCTTTACCTGTATCTCTCCCAACGTCATAGCACAGTACATTTTAATCACACTGCTGCCCGCTCTGCAATCAGTGTGTGCATGACGTGTGTCCGTTGAATGCTAGTCTATCTGTCTCATTCACCTTATCACAGTACAGAATGTTAAAGTCACACTGCCCTCTCCATGTACAGTATGTGAGTGTGCCATGTACGGTACGGTGTGTGGATGACATGTGTCTGATTGAATGCTGTGTGATGGTAACCGCGAACACACATAATCACTTGCATGTTACCATGGCCACCCTACAGGGCCCTCCACCAGCACAAAGAGTTAGTGGTAACTAACAACCATGTACAAAGCAGCAGTAAGGAATGTAACACAGGAGAGCACACACACACGCACACACACATGCACGCACGCACACACACACACACACACACACATACACATTTTAATCATCCAGCTCAAAGTGATGTTGAACAGCCATTTCACACCATTTAAAGCCGCAGCTAGGTATAAGTCAGAGTTGATACCATCAGGCCATTATTCTGTGAACAATGAGGCTGATTAAAAACTAGATTTTTCTGCAGCACAGCCTCATCAAAGCCCTATTTAATTACCCAGGACGTACAGTAGAAAGCTATTGTGTGAAAATCAATGGAGTGTTAACTCTGAAAGGTGGGATTTCAGACAGTATCACATGTGAGAATATCCTACTGAACATACATGAGAATGAGGATTGTGCTCATTGTATGGGAGTGACAGAGCAATGTCATTACAGTAACAGACAGAATAAATCTGCATATGAGAGTGTGAGATACCAGTGTAAGCCTACACTGCCCTTCTTCTGACCAGAGCCATATGTGCCTTGGTCAAAAGGAGTGCACTATAAAGGGTGGCCTTTGGGACGCAGGCTAAGACTAAAGAGCTCAAGGTACAACTGGAGTTCATGAATCAGTCATCAATTGACCCCTAGAGCCATGAGGGAAGAGAGTCAAATGGCCATCTGTGACATGGAATGGTAATAATGACATTGGAGCAACCTGACTACAGTATAATAGAGGGCACTTTGAATACAGTGTTGTTTGACATGACAACGAATGAAAATGCCAGGGAGGAGCTATTGTGACAGGGTAGAAACCAAAGTGTTGATAAGTGTTTCCTAGGGGACCCTATAATCTTTGGCTACATTGAAAGTTTTCTCTTAGCTACTTCATGTAGCTAACATATTCATGATTCTAGTATTCCTCTTTCATTTATAAGATACTGTTGCACAAACAACATGCTGATTTTGGTCTACACCATCACTGGTATTATCAGGCTGTGTAGCTAATTATGTTTGCTCTGACTCAGTATATTTATTAGCTAACTAGCGATTAGCATTAGCGGCTAACACGATTTAGGCCCAACTTGCTAAGAAAATACAAACTAGCTGTTTGCAGATGTAAGAAACACAAACGAATAGTGTAATTATAGAACGCTAGTGGAATTATAATAAGAAGCAAAGGTAAAACAGCATCGTTGTCATCAACATTGTTGCATGTGCTGCATTGACCATGCAGACTGAACACAAGTGTCTCGTGGTAGACAAACAACAAATGTGTGACAGGGGGCACTCCTTGAGTGACAGGGGGTGGGGCTAGGTCTGGTGGAAAGCAGCATGGAGAGAGAGAGATGACTCAAGTAGCAAAGTAAACTATAAAAATGGACGTTACACACAGCGTATCACATTTAACAAACCAAACATTGAAATACCGTTATAGAAGGTAAAGTAAAAACCCAAACCGGTCCGTGCATCAATTCCGGTATATGGCAAAATATTCCCTAGCTCAGGAATAGTTAAAATACATTGAATGGCTGGGGGTCCCTGATGAGAGGTTTGAAAACCCCTGGCCTACACCACTTACCTCTTGACAGATTCATCATCGCCCTCCTGTAGGCGTTTTTTAAGACTTACGTTGAAACTCTGTTAATGCATAATAACATAGAGAATGAATAGTGTCTGATTAAAAGCAATATAGACTAATTAGCAGCCACTGATTTCTGTATACTTAATTCAGTATAGAGAGAGAGAGAGAGGGGGGGGGGGAGTGGGGGGAAAGCGAGAGAGCGAAGGAGCGAGAGAAAGAGAGAGAGAGAGAGAGAGAGAGAGAGAGAGAGAGAGAGAGAGAGAGAGAGAGAGAGAGAGAGAGAGAGAGAGAGAGAGAGAGAGAGCAAAGGAGAGAGAATCCCTGAAAACACAAGACCTGATTACCCTGGGAGTGAGTCACAAATCTATGGATAGATAGCTTCAAACATCTAGACTCAGGCTTATAGACAAAAGGAGAAAACTGTCAAACCACACCTAGTGTAATAACCCATTGGAATAAGAGCCTCATTCCTAACATAACACAGATAATCATGTGCCTTTGTAACTTTTTAATAGGATCATAAACTGCCAGCCCAGGCAGCAGTTAAGGACATGTTCTACTACAGTGGCTTGTGAAAAATTACTACCGTTTTCCCAGGCATTCCAGTGGTACTATACTGCAGGACGCCAGTCACCTTCAGTACTAGGGCAAACACTTAGCATTTTTACATATGAAATTCGGTCCCTGGTTCGGTTTCCTGGAGCGTTTGTGAGAATTCTACAAATAAGTTTTGCTTTCACAAGACCTGAAAATAACAGTTTAATGGTAGGATTAGCAAGACACACATTCTACATGACGTTAGCGAGCGAACTTGTTTATAACGGGCAAAAAAGTTCCACGCGACTTGTGCTGCCACATCACAATACCTGGAACTCTGGTCCTGTATGATGGACCCGATACTCACACAGTTCCAAGATTCATTTCAGCCAGCGTTCGTTTGCGTTTCATACATGCTTTATAGCGTGGATCAGGGTACCAAACGCTCCAGGATCTGGATCATAAGGGGATACGTGAAAACGGGCAGGCCATGGCATCTTAGAAACACATGTAGCCTAAACCAGGCCATGGCATCTTAGCATTACTAGGATAAAGGGAACAGCTGGTACACATGTAAACTAGACCATATTGTCGCATCATGAGTGACATTCAGCAACTGTTTCTTTGACCCAGATCGAAAACTTACTGGATGTATCGTCTAACTCAGATCCAGTCAATTCAAACAGTGCAGTACATGAGGAGTAAGGAACAAAAGAAAAACCCAGCACAGTAGTAGTAGTATTGCAGTATTTTTAGTTCAGGCCTAGAGTAGCTTAGGTGTTAGGCAGCAGTACAACATTACAAAATGGTAATATGGCAGAACAGTCATTTCTAGTCTTATTCAGTGTCCTTGGTTAACATGAAGCCCTACAGGAGATATGAAAACAGAACAGTCAAAGGAGGCAAAACAACTTAACTGAGAACATAATACCAGCACATGTTGTGAATGACAAAAACAGCAATACTGTACACGTCGTGGAGAAACGTACAGATTTACAGCCCTGCGTCTTGTGCTGGAGATGGGCTTCTCACACCACCAACCCTGTTGGTAATGACTTTTTCCAGGAAGGAGGGATGGAGGGAAGAAGGAGGCAGGAGCGAGGTAGAGACGGTATACTACATACAGTTGAAGTCTGAAGTTTACATACACCTTAGCCAAATACATTTAAACTCAGTTTTTCACAATTCCTGACATTTAATCCTAGTACAAATTCCCTGTCTTAGGTCAGGTAGGATCCCCACTTTATTTTAAGGGTTTTTCACCCTTATCTACTGGGTGAAAAACCACTGTGTGCCATCACAGCAGCAATATTTGGGACCTGTTGCCACAAGAAAAGGGCAACCAGTGAAGAACAAACACCATTGTAAATATAACACATATTTATGTTTATTTATTTTCCCATTTGTACTTTAACTATTTGCACATTGTTACAACACTGTATATACACATAATATGACATTTGAAATGTCTTTATTCTTTTGGAACTTCTGAGTGTAATGTTTACTGTTAATATTTATTGTTTATTTCACTTTTGTTTACTATCTACTTCACTTGCTTTGGCAATGTTAATATACGTTTCCCATGCCAATAAAGCCCTTAAATTGAAATTGAATTGAATTGAGAGAGAGAGGGGTGGATTGCATGAAATGACACTTCCTGCCACTTAGCCTATTTACGGCAGCAGGATGGACAAGGCTCTGCTCTGTCACGACTGTAAATCCCATTTCCCTCAATGGGCTTCGTCTGCCCTCACTGGTGTTAATTGGTATTTTCTCTGGTTAAAAGTAGTGAACTACAGTATATAGGGAATGAATAGAGTGCCATTTAGGACACAGAGTTGGAGAAAACATGGTGGGCAACCACAGGCAGACCACCCTGCCATAGCACCACCACATCCCACTTCCAGTGCCTCAACATGCTCCGCTCCACTAACTCTGCTTCTCCAACCATTTGAAACCTAACATGCCGCACGAGTATTGAAACAATATCAAAATATTGTGTGGCAGTGGAAATCAGTGGCCCAGACAGAAGTGTTAGACCTTGGCCCCTGCCTGGTGTGCTGCAGTAGCTATAAGGTGGTCCTCAATAAGACAACTTCTCATACATACAGTTAGTAAGCTGGAGTGTAAGCTAAGCTTATTCCTAGACGGTCAGAGACTGTTTGAACTATCGCCTTGGAACCTAAGAGACAGACTGTCTATGTGAGAGTTTACTGTGCATATGAGTGTTCACTCCACTATAATCACTACCCCCCAACGTTCATCTTTCAACCGCTTCTCCCTGACCACCCACACAAGGGAAACGAAATGTTACATAACTTTAGTATGGAGACCTGAGGAGGCTTGCGGGAGGAGCTCTAGGAGGACAGGCTCACTGTAATGGCTGGAATGGAATAAATGGAACAGTATCAAACATATCCAACATATGGAAACCACGTTTGACTCTGTTACATATATTCCATTCCAGCCATTACAATGAGCCCTTTAGCTCCTCCCACCAGCCTCCTCTGATGAAGACCCTATCAGGTCCAGAGGAAGTCTCCATTGGTTTACTACATTCCGGTTAAGGTTATAGATATTTTCTCACCACACTCATAAGATTGCTGTGTTCTTGTTTTTGTTCGCCTTTACTGTCAAAACAAATGAAACTTTCAGCAGTTTTAAGAATTTAATGAGGTAGACATATGACAGTATCTGGTGTTTGGGGACTTGTAGGAGCACAGATTGAGTACTGTCTCTAACTATAAACAGGATGAAGACACACTGGTACAGTTTCAGCAGACAGTCAGCAACACAGCAGTAGCAGTATGTCTACAGTATACAGTTATCCCCAGTAGGAGAGCTCAGTGTGGGAACAGTGTCTGGGCATTGGGCCCAGCAAGACAGTAAAGTTACCTTCAACATGCTGCAGAATGTTATTACTAAATAGAGGCCACATAAGCAACTGCCCCAGAAGCATACAAACACACATTTTGTGCCTTTCTCTAATATGTGTTTTGAGTGTACATTGAGTTGACCCCAGTCTCTCTCATGGGGCATATGTAGTCTGGAGTTCAAATCAAATAAAATCAAATTTTATTGGTCACATGCGCCGAATACAACAGGTGCAGACATTACAGTGAAATGCTTACTTACAGCCCTTAACCAACAGTGCATTTATTTTTAACAAAAAAAGTAAAAATAAAACAACAACAAAAAAAGTATTGAGAAAAAAAGAGCAGAAGTAAAATAAAATAACAGTAGGGAGGCTATATATACAGGGGGTACCGTTGCAGAGTCAATGTGCGGGGGCACCGGCTAGTTGAGGTAGTTGAGGTAATATGTACATGTGGGTAGAGTTAAAGTGACTATGCATAGATAATTAACAGAGTAGCAGCAGCGTAAAAAGGATGGGGTGGGGGGGGCAGTGCAAATAGTCCGGGTAGCCATGATTAGCTGTTCAGGAGTCTTATGGCTTGGGGGTAGAAGCTGTTGAGAAGTCTTTTGGACCTAGACTTGGCACTCCGGTACCGCTTGCCGTGCGGTAGCAGAGAGAACAGTCTATGACTAGGGTGGCTGGAGTCTTTGACAATTTTGAGGGCCTTCCTCTGACACCGCCTGGTATAGAGGTCCTGGATGGCAGAAAGCTTGGCCCCAGTGATGTACTGGGCCGTACGCACTACCCTCTGTAGTGCCTTGCAGTCGGAGGCCAAGCAGTTGCCATACCAGGCGGTGATGCAACCAGTCAGGATGCTCTCGATGGTGCAGCTGTAGAATTTTTTGAGGATCTGAGGACCCATGCCAAATCTTTTCAGTCTCCTGAGGGGGAATAGGCTTTGTCGTGCCCTCTTCACGACTGTCTTGGTGTGTTTGGACCATGATAGTTCGTTGGTAATGTGGACACCAAGGAACTTGAAGCTCTCAACCTGTTCCACTACAGTCGATGAGAATGGGGGCGTGCTCAGTCCTCTTTTTTTTCCTGTAGTCCACAATCATCTCCTTTGTCTTGGTCACGTTGAGGGAGAGGTTGTTGTCCTGGCACCACACGGCCAGGTCTCTGACCTCCTCCCTATAGGCTGTCTCATCGTTGTCGGTGATCAGGCCTACCACTGTTGTGTCGTCAGCAAACTTAATGATGGTGTTGGAGTCGTGCCTGGCCATGCAGTCATGGGTGAACAGAAAGTACAGGAAGGGACTGAGCACGCACCCCTGAGGGGCCCCCGTGTTGAGGATCAGTGTGGCAGATGTGTTGTTACCTACCCTTACCACCTGGGGGCGGCCCGTCAGGAAGTCCAGGATCCAGTTGCAGAGGGAGGTGTTTAGTCCCAGGATCCTTAGCTTAGTGATGAGCTTAGAGGGCACTATGGTGTTGAATGCTGAGCTGTAGTCAATGAATAGCATTCTCACGTAGGTGTTCCTCTTGTCCAGGTGGGAAAGGGCAGTGTGGAGTGCAATAGAGATTGCATCATCTGTGGATCTGTTGGGGCGGTATGCAAATTGGAGTGGGTCTAGGGTTTCTGGGATAATGCTGTTGATGTGAGCCAAACCACCCGCCAGTCTACTACCACTAGACTACTTTGAGTTGACGTTTGTGAAGGCAACATGCATAAACATGCTATGCAGTGTCTCAGGGACGTGAGTGACTGGTTGGACATATTGTCAGCCATCCTATGGTACTAGACTGGAGGAGCTTCCCTATCATCTGGCTTCAGCTTAATAACTAACTCCATTTGTTGTGAAATACTGAATACCTTACAGTCAGTCATGCTCTGACTGGGCTCGGTATCACAGCCTACCTTACCTGCCTGCACGTCCAGACATGCCTCTATGTGTGTGTGTGTGTGTGTGTGTGTGTGTGTGTGTGTGTGTGTGTGTGTGTTCGTCAAGCGGACGAGGCGATGGTGTAGTTCATCACACGATGAGGAGGAAGATTGACTATTGATTCCTGGATGGATGGCCTGGACTTCATACAGCAGCAGGCAGACAGACTGGACATCAGAAAGAACACACAAACACCAGAACACACTACACACAAACACCAGAATACACTACACACAAACACCAGAACACACTACACACAAACACCAGAACACACTACACACAAACATCACAACACACTACACACAAACACCACAACACACTACACACAAACACCAGAACACACTACACACAAACACCACAACACACTACACACAAACACCAGAACACACTACACACAAACACCAGAACACACTACACACAAACACCACAACACACTACACACAAACACCAGAACACACTACACACAAACACCAGAACACACTACACACAAACACCAGAACACACTACACACAAACACCAGAAAACACTACACAAAAACACCACAACACACTACACACAAACACCAGAACACACTACACACAAACACCACAACACACTACACACAAACACCAGAACACACTACACACAAACACCAGAACACACTACACACAAACACCAGATCACACTACACACAAACACCAGAACACACTACACACAAACACCAGAACACACTACACACAAACACCACAACACACTACAGACAAACACCACAACACACTACAGACAAACATGTGTTCCTCACTTAGAAGGTGTTTTAATATGATATGTAGCAGTATAACTCTAGCTCCATGCAGCCCCATGCCCCTGACTGACTGACTGACTGAAGCAAGGCAGAGCCTGCCTGCTGTTTAAGCACTGTGTGATTGTGTTTACAGGCTGGCGGTCAGACTAAATCATCAGCCTCACTCTCACGGGGGAAGAGGAGGAGGAACTGTCTTACTCTCACAGGGGAAGAAGAACAAGAGAGAAGAGAAACAAACAGGAAAATACAGCTGTAACTATCCTGTAACAGCGGAGAGGAGGAGAACTATGTTTTCTGCTTTTTGTTCAACCACCACTATTTCCCCATTTTCTCAACATAAAGGTCAAAGGTCCCACTTCCTCTTCAGTGTAACTATGTCTGTTATTGGGCAGGAGGACAGATCCTATCCTAAATGTTACAAACAAACCCAGTCTACCCCATGACAGACAAAACTCAGGATGGATCTGAACAGCATACTGTAGGCAGTAGGCCTTTAACACTAGTGTCCTCATGAGAGTGCAGTGCAGTCTACTAATAATCAGGTCAAGAACTGTAGACTTAGATTAAGATCAACCCCCTTTCATAGTGAAAGTCAAAGTGATCATCAGCTAAATGCAGGGTCTTATATATCTGGGAATTTTGTGTGATGAAGAGATACAATCCTGCATGGGCTATTAGATAGTCAATCAGTAAATATTGACTAACCGAGTAGAGCACAGACAGGCCATTTATATGCAAATGTAAGGAGCCAATAGAATATGGTTCACTTTGCTGCATGTTGTGGGCGTTTCGCCAGGGTGATTTGTTGAAAGCCCTTAGATTTCATCCTTGATGCTAATTTGGACAAAATTAAGACTGTCACCAACAGTTTGTGTGGCTTAAGAGGGGGAGGAAACTGCTTAGCCGTCTATATAAGAAGGGGAACTGCTTAGCATGAGAATAATACTCCTACAATAGATAACTAACTGAGAGAGCTTGTGGCTTTCTCTACTGGAATGTGGTTAAGATGGGTATAGGACATTTCAGCATGGTTTCTCATAATCATCTTCAGGTAAAATCATTTTTACTGCTGCCGATTACTGGAAAGGAGCAGGAAGTGAAGTGAAAAGGAGATAAATAAGTGCAGCGAGAGCAGTGAAAACGTGGCGGCACACTCACTCACACACACACACACACAAACACACACACAAACACAGACATTTCCTCACTATCAGAGAGTACCATCAGACCATTTTACGTCACTCGCCTCATCCACTGTCGTTTGACCTTTTCTGTCTATGTTTGCAATGGGTGTCTGCAACTCTACGTGTGTGTATGTAGACTATGTACACATGCATGAATGTGTGTATCAGAAAGTCCCATTGAGCAGAAGCAATGGAAGCTGGTCAGCTCTGCTTATGCTGTATAACAGTGTAGTGTAGAGTAGAGTGTACAACGTCATCCATTTCGTATGACATGTAACGTCCTGCAAAAAGGGACACAAACTTTTCTGCAATTCGTATGAAACGTTACGAATGTGTAACTGCTTCAGACATCAGCCTTACAACCAGCCTGCCAGCCAGCCACACTGCAGACACCAGACTGCCAACCAGCCATCCATCCAAGCCACTGACCCGTCCCTGCCCCCATCCTAATCTGTTCTCGTTTGTTCCCTGCCTGCCTCCTGCCTTCTAACCTGAGCTTGACAGTGTCACCTCCCTTCCCTATATATCCTGGCCTGATCTCTGCTCCCTGATCCCTTGCTCTGGCCTCACTGTCCTCTATCCTCCGTCCTCTACCCTGTCTCCCTGCCACCTGACCCCTTAAAGTGGAACTGAAAGCGTTGTAACAATATGAAATCTTATTAAAACCTGTTCATACACACCCCCAGCAAGAAAATATTAATTTTTTACATTTTCTGATAAGCGAGGACTTTTCACATTTTCATACTTTCATAGAATGTTTGGGAATTACATAAAGTAAGGCATTTGTGAAAATTCTATAGCAATATAGAGTGGGACAATTAATAGACACTGTAGTAAATAAAAACATAATAAAAACGTGTCAGTCTTGTCCAGGACCGGACTCTACACAGATCGATGCGCCATAGCCAATCAGAGCTACAGTAGGCCTTATGCAAATAAGCCATTTGCCACACGGTCTGCCATCATTTACTATGAACTGGACTGTGTGTTTACAGGCAGTAGCAACAGTGCAACTTTAGATCATTCTCCAAAAGCCACAAAATACACCTGAATGGATTTCTGCAAATATGTAAATACCACGGTAGTCCTCTTACATTTGTGAACTTTACAGTCCTATTGACCAAACAACCATGAACAGGTAGGCTACCTCTCCCTCAGTTGCCTATGCACAGCAGACCGCCGGGATTTCCTTGTCCCATCACGCTCTAGCGACTCCTTGTGGCGGGCCGGGCGCCTGCAAGCTGACTTCGGTTGTCAGCTGGATGGTGTTTCCTCTGACACATTGGCCTCCGGGTTAAGCAAGCAGTGTGTCAAGAAGGAGTGCGGCTTGGCAGGGTCGTGTTTCAAAGGACGCATGGCTCTCGACCTTCGCCTCTTCCGAGTCCGTAGGGGAGTTACAGCGACGGGACAAGACTGTAACTCGCCCTTCTGCAGCTTGCCACGCACCCACTCGTCCAATGACATGACTGCTTAGCTGTGTTTTTAGCTTGCTAAATAAATAGCTACATACACTACATGACCAAAAGTATGTGGACACCTGCTCATCGAACATCTCATTCCAAACTCATGGGCATTAATATGGAGTTGGTCCCCCCTTTGCTGCTATAACAGCCTCCACTCTTATGGGAAGGCTTTCCACTAGATGTTGGAACATTGCTGCAGAGAGCATTAGTGAGGCCGTGCACTGATGTTGGGCGATTAGGTCTGGCTCGCAGTCAGTGTTCCAATTCATCCCAAAGGTGTTCGATGGAGTTGAGGTCAGGGCTCTGTGCAGGCCAGTCAAGTTCTTCAACACCGATCTCGACAAAACATTTCTGTATGGACCTCGCTTTGTGCACGGGGGCATTGTCATGCTGGAACTGGAAAGGGCCTTCCCCAAACTGTTGCCACAAAGCTGGAAGCACAGAATCGTCTAGAATGTCATTGTATGCTGTAGCGTTAAGATTTCCCTTCACTGGAGCTCAGGGGCCTAGCCCAAACCATGAAAAACAGCCCCAGACCATTATTCCTCCTCCACCAAACTTTACAGTTGACACTATGCATTGGGGCAAGTACCGTTCTCCTGGCATCCGCCCAAACCCAGATTAGTCTGTCGAACTGCCAGATGGTGAAGTGTGATTCATCACTCCAGAGAACGCATTTCCACTGCTCCAGAGTCCAATGGCGGCGAGATTTACACCACTCCAGCGAACGCCTGGCATTGAGCATGGTGATCTTAGGCTTGTGTGCGGCTGCTCGGCCATGGAAACCCATTTCATGAAGCTCCCGACAAACAGTTATTGTGCTGACGTTGCTTCCAGAGGCAGTTTGGAACTCGGTAGTTAGTGTTGCAACCGAGGACAGACTTCAGCACTCGGCGGTCCCATTCGGTGAGCTTGTGTGGTCTACCACTTCGCGGCTGAGCCGTTGTTTCTCCTAGACATTTTCACTTCACAATAATAGCGCTTACAGTTGACCGGGGCAGCTCTAGCAGGGCAGAAATGTGATGAACTGACTTGTTGGAAAGGTGGCATCCTATGACGGTGCCACGTTGAAAGTCACTGAGCTCTTCAGTAAGGCCATTCTACTGCCAATGTTTGTCTATGGAGATTGCATGACTCTGTGCTTGATTTTATACACCTGTCAGCAATGGGTGTGGCTGAAATAGCCGAATCCATTAATTTGAAGGGGTGTCCACATACTTTTGTATATATAGTGTATAAGCTAGCCTATTAGCCACACTATGACTGACTTGAGGTCATTGCCCTTGCTAGTTTGAATGTATTGACATTCCCAGCCTTAGTTACATTCATCAGTTTTTGTCCAAAAGATTGTGTCATTGAAACTGAAACAGTGCATCCTGAATGGCTGGAGGCAGCAAACAATGTACCAGGCCAGTTGTGATTTACAACCTGATAGCAACATTTGTTGGACTACTAAGAAATGTATTGGTGAATTATCTATACTGAACCAAAATATAAACACAACATGAAACAATTTCAATTGTTTTACTGAGTTACAGTTCATATAAGGAAATCAGTCAATTGAAATTAATGAATTAGGTCCTAATCTATGGATTTCACATGACTGGGAATACAGATATGGATATGTTGGTCACAGATACCTTTAAGAAAAGGTAGGGCATGGATCAGAAAACCAGTCAGTATCTGGTGTGACCACCATTTGCCTCATGCAGCACGACACATCTCCTCGCATAGAGTTGATCAGGCTGTTGATTGTGGCCTGTGGAATGTTGTCCCACTCCTCTTCAATGGCTGTGCGAAGTTGCTGGATATTGGTGGGAACTGGAACACGCTGTCGTACACGTCAATCCATAGCATCCCAAACATGCTCAATGGGTGACATGTCTGGTGAGCATGCAGACCATTAAATATCTGGGCCATTTTCAGCTTGCAGGAATTGTGTACAGATCCTTGCGACATTGGGCCGTGCATTATCATGCTGAAACATGAGGTGATGACGGCGGATGAATAGCACAACAATGGGCCTCAGGATCTCATCACGGTATCTCGGTATCATTCAAATTGCCATCGATAAAATGCAATTGTGGTTGTTGCCCGTAGCTTATGCCTGCCCATACTATAACCCCACAGCCACCATGGGGCACTCTGTTCACAACATTGACATCAGCAAACCGCTCGCCCACGACGCCATACACGTGGTCTGCGGTTGTGAGGCCAGTTGGACGTACTGTTAAATTCTCTAAAACAACATTGGAGCCAGCTTCTGGTAGAGAAATTAACATAAAATGATCTGGCAACAGCTCTGGTGGACATTCCTGCAGTCGGTATGCCAATTGCCCCATCTGCCCCATTTGTGGCGTTGTGTTGTGTGACAAAACTGCACATTTTAGAGTGGCCTTTTATTGTCCCCAGCACAAGGTGCACTTGTGTAATGATCATGCTGTTTAATCAGCGTCTTGATATGCCACACCTGTCAGGTGGATGGATTATCTTGGCAAAGGAGAAATGCTCACAAACAGGGATGTAAACAAATTTGTTCACAACATTTGAGAGAAATATGCTTTTTGTGTGTGGAATATTTCTGGGATGTTTTATTTCAGCTCATGAAACATGGGACCAACACTTTACATGTTGCGTTTATATTTTGATTCTGTGTATATTAATCATGCATTAAACTGCATCCATCTATTCTGCCAACAATGCCTTACTGTACGTCATGGAATTTTTAGTAAAATATAACCTATTTTTAAAACCTGGTTTTGTAGCATAAACTGGGAATTTGATACTTTTAACTGATATTATGATTGTCTGTTTGTTTCATATCTGCAAAGCACTTAAAACACTGTCAGTTCCACTTTCACTCATGACAATGAGCTGCCATCAGATGCCTGTTCTCTATGCTCTGTCCTTTACCCTCTTAGCCTAGTCTGCTGTTCCATATGCTCTGTCCTGCTCCACTAGTCTCAGCTCATCGTCCTTCAGACAATAACAGTCATGGTCAATATAATACCCGCGCTAGGGTTATTGCTTTGAGGAAGGTAGGGAGATAGATAACACCCGGACTAGGGTTAGTGTTTTGAGGAAGGTAGGGAGATAGATAACACCCGGGCTAGGGTTAGTGTTTTGAGGAAGGTAGGGAAATAGATAACACCCGGGCTAGGGTTAGTGTTTTGAGGAAGGTAGGGAGATAGATAACACCCGGACTAGGGTTAGTGTTTTGAGGAAGGTAGGGAGATAGATAACACCCGGGCTAGGGTTAGTGTTTTGAGGAAGGTAGGGAAATAGATAACACCCGGGCTAGGGTTAGTGTGGGAGATAGATAACACCCGGGCTAGGGTTAGTGTTTTGAGGAAGGTAGGGAGATAGATAACACCCGGGCTAGGGTTAGTGTTTTGAGGAAGGTAGGGAGATAGATAACACCCGGGCTAGGGTTAGTGTTTTGAGGAAGGTAGGGAGATAGATAACACCCGGGCTAGGGTTAGTGTTTTGAGGAAGGTAGGGAGATAGATAACACCCGGGTTAGGGTTAGTTTATAAACATACAGGGTAGCTATGTGTGCAGTGACAAGAGAAGACCAGAGCAGAGCAGGGCCACAGCTAGAGCCCCCATGTTTCACACCCAGCAAGCACAAGTCAGATACAAGGCGCAGACACATTTACATTTTAGTCATTTAGCAGACGCTCTTATCCAGAGCGACTTACAGTTAGTGCATACATTTTTATTTTTTATACTGGAATCAAACCCACAACCCTGGCGTTGCAAATGCCATGCTCTACCAACTGAGCTACATCCCTGCCGGCCATTCCCTCCCCTACCCTGGACGACGCTGGGCCAATTGTGCACCGCCCCATGGGTCTCCCGGTCGCGGCCGGCTACGACAGAGCCTGGATTCGAACCAGGATCTCTAGTGGCACAGCTAGCTCTGCGATGCAGTGCCTTAGACCACTGCGCCACTCAGGAGGACACCACAGTACCTCCCTCTCTACACACCCTTTCTCCCACTCCAGACTGCTCCTGCTGCAAAACAAACCACTGGCTGGCGGACTATCCTAATACTGTATGTCTAGTGATGTGTGTACACACAAGCATTCGCTGGGCGGAGGGCGGGAGCATTCCGGTTGGTGCACCAGCACAATACCTGCTGACAGCAAACCTTAATAGCCCACAGAGCAAAAAGCAAACTGCCTGCCACTCTTGTTCTGGACCCTCTGTTCACAAGTGTGTGTTTGTGTGTGTGTGTTTGTGTGTGTGTGTGTGTGTGTGTGTGTGTGCATGTGTGAGTGCATGCGTGAGTGTGTGAGTGCATTTCCATGTGTGTTGTCTCACAGCCAGTTGAGTGAGCAGCAGGTGCTGCAGTTGACAAAGACACACTGACGTACTGGATCTCTACCTCCATCCCGCCTCCTCTGGTCCCCTGCCATCGGAGCAAGATGAACCTCCAGATCTAGTTTCCTGAGCGGTGTGGCCACCGCAGAGACCACCATACGCTCCTGTCATTAAGTGTGTCACTCGTAAAGACAAACGGCATCTTTAAAGGTGGAATGACAACTATTTAAAGGTGGAATGACAGAGCTTTAAAGGTGGAATGACAGATCTTAAAAGGTGGAATCACAGTTTTACAGGTGAAGCCAGGACCATGTGAGTTAATGGCGGGACTAATGAGACATGTTGCCACATTAACACACAGCCCTATCAATAGATGACACGGATCAGATGCATGACTGGCAGTCAGGCCTGGGACGGAGAGGGGAGACCAGCTGCTGGCTAACGGACAGACAGACAGACAGACAGATGGGTGGACAGGCAGACAGACAAGACAAAGACAGGCAGGCAGGCAGGCAGGCAGGCAGGCAGGCAGACACAAATACACAGCGTCTAAACAGAACGGCAGCCTGCGTTCATCAGAGAGAGGAAACTTACTGAGGCAGGTTAATAATTAGGCAGAGCCTTATGCTGACTCACATCCACAAACTAATAACCTGTTGTTGGGACACATTAACCAGCGACATGGCATAATGGCTCTGAGTGTCAGTGTGTGTGTGTGTGGTGGGGAATTTCCATCTTAATGACAGAGTGGGTTGTCTACAGGTCCCTAAGGTGAGGCAGGGCTCGGTATAGATTAGCTGTCACTGTGGTCAATGATTTAGCGAGACCCACCTTGCTCTAACTGAGAAAAGAAGGGCAAGGTAGCTCCCGATTTCCCATCACCATGTCATCTATCACTCCCCCATATCACCCATTCACACCACAGGACTCTCTGTACTCTATACCCATTCTGGGACCTTCATATTTCTCTCCTGTTTGTCTTTTATTCTATCCTCTCCTGATCACTTCTTTCATCCTTCAACTTGAATGAATTTCCTTTCTACCATCTCTCTCTCTCTCTCTCTCTCTCTCCCCCTCCCTCTCTCTGTCAATTCAATTCAAGGGGCTTTATTGACATGGGAAACATATGTCTACATTGCCAAAGCAAGTGAACTGGATAAACAAAAGTGAAATAAACAATAAAAAGGGAACAGTAAATATTACACTCACACAAGTTCCAAAATAATAAAGACATTTCAAATGTCATATTATGTATATATACAGTGTTGTAACGATGTGCAAATAGTTAAAGTACAAAAGGGAAAATAAATAAACATAAATATGGGTTGTATTTACAATGGTGTTTGTTCTTCACTGGTTGCCCTTTTCTTGTGGAAACAGGTCACAAATGTTGCTGCTGTGATTGCACACTGTGGTATTTCACCCAATGGGAGTTTTTCAAAATTGGATTTCTCTCTCTCTCCCCCTCCCTCCCTCTCTCTCTCTCTCTCTCTCTCACTCTCTCTCCCTCTCTCTCCCCCCTCTCTCTCGTTCTCTCCCTCTACCTCCTCTGACTTTAACAGTTCACTTTGAGCTCTTGCCTCTACAAGTTGAGAGCAGAGGAATGTGCCAGTCTGAAGAGAATGAAGGAGAGCCATCACAAATTAATGAATGTCTGCAGCTAAGTGCACTTGTCGTCAGGCAGATAGGCAGGCAGGCACAGAGACATGAAATCTCAAGCGCACGCTGTGCTGGGGAGGAGCGACGAGGGTTGAGAGGAGGAGTTAACAGAGAGAGAGAGGCCGCTCAAATGGTTCTTATGCTAGTATTGATAGATTATGAGGACGGTAGCCCAACATGGGAATAACACAGGACAGTCGTCAGGCAAAACAAGACAGTGACACTCTCTATCTCTCAGTCAGTGTGTGTGTGTGTGTGTGTGTGTGTATGTGTGTGTGTGTGTGTGTGTGTGTGTGTGTGTGTGTGTGTGTGTGTGTGTGTGTGTGTGTGTGTGTGTGTGTGTGTGTGTGTGTGTGTGTGTGTGTGTGTGTGTGTGCGTGCGTGCGTGCGTGCGTGCGTGTGTGCGTGCGTATGTGTCCTTCACATGACTGCAGTAAGTGAGTGGTGAGAAAGGCATTACCCATGCTGCTGTACTTTGATCACTGTCACATGAGAGTTTACATGACGAAAAGAATGCCAGAAGAGGTGAATGGTTGGGCAGGGTCAGCTTGAGTCCATCTGGGAAGCAGTATTTTCACTACTGATTTGACATTATTATACCACTGTAGTTTCACACACAAACACACACACACACACACACGCACACACACACGCACACACACACACTCTCTCTTGACCAAGCCTTCCTCTGTAATCCAACCATGACGGTTATAGGAGACAAATGCTGATATATTCAGTCCATAATTAATATGTTCCCTCCCATAGGCAGCTCAACCGCAATTGATTTTTCAATCTGTTTACTGTTAGCTCTGCACTGCTGCCATATCGTCTGATGTACAGACAAGCTCTCCCTTCTTTCTCCTCTCCTCCTCTCTCTCTCTCTCTCTCTCTCACACACACACACACACTCCTTTCTTTCACCTTTGATCACCCTTATTCTTCTCCTTTTAACAATAGAACCTCTGAAGCAGTCATATTGACTGCTCATGAATTAATTGATTTTATTACTCTGCCCCCCTCTGTCCTTGACTTTTCCTAAATAAGTCTCTATAACACCCTGCCTCCTGACAGTAGGGCCTGCTCCGCTCCGACAGTTGAAAGTGCAGTGCCCAGCTGATTATCACGCGGATAATTGCCTCGAACCTAAACTATACCGAAACTAATTTCACACATATAACAACAGATTCAATTAATTAATTAACGTATGATGGGGAGAAAGGGGGAGAATGGGTGAGTTGATGAGCGAGGGGAAGCGAATGATGCATAATTATGTAATTACCAATTGTGAATGAAGAACAGGGCGGGCCATTCTATTGTATTGATCAATTCTAAATATAATCTTCAAATGGTATTTTCCCCTATATCAGTCCACCCAATAAAGCAGTCTACTCTGCCCAACTTGGAGTAGGCTACACAGAGAGAGTGTGCGTAATTGTACATGCTGAACGGATTTCAATATCTAGGAAAATATCCACATCGGGCAGCAGGTGAGCCAGTGTCAGAGAATGTGGTGATGAGGCTTGTGGAACCTTGCGTTAGCAAGGCGAGAAATGTCAACGTGGACAATTTCTTCACTTCACTGTCATTGGCAAACAAGTTGCTTGCAAAGAAAACAAGTCGGCCAGCACCATGAACAAAGTGAGACAGGAGCTCCCTCCCTCTGCGCAAAATAAGGCACCTGCACATCCATTGTACTCCACAACAGTGCTGAAGAATGACAAGACGACGGGACACAATCAAGAGAAAACCGGAGACTATTACTCACTACAACCAAACAAAGGTATGTCAAAGTGTGTCAAGCAAGTGCAAGTTACGAATATTCAGTCAACTGTTAGCACAAGTGGATAACAGCTAAATGAAATCCAACTGATGCCATTGCGTGAAGACGCACACAAGCACGAGCTGACTATTTTTGACTGCTGTCATATCGACACTATTCATTATAATGCCATTATTGCTTTTGTGCTGTGTTTCACTATTTATCAAGGCCACTTGGCGCTTATAATGATGTTTAGGCTACTGTTGTTTTCATCATTTGACCGCGCGTCTTGACTGTGCGTCTTGGTGGTTGGGCTATTTTTATTTATTTTGTCATGAAAAAAAAAAACTGTTACTGTGTTCCAACACATATGCTTTCTGTTTCATAGTTGTAACAAAGGCAATCCACTAATAAAATTGATTGAATACTTGAATTTCTGTATTTTCTGTTTTTTTTTTGTTTTTACATGTGGCCTACAGTAACATAAACTAATGAAAATTCCATTGTGTTATTTGAAATAAAATATAAATAGTATTCTAATGTTACCCAAGGCCTTTATAAACACAACCAAATGATTATTTTTGCGATAGCATATATGAAATGTATTAATTACACTGTTAAAATGTTGCAGTCAGAATGACTGCTCATTAGCTTGAAGGGGGGGGTCCGTCGAGGCCCAGCGGTTCTAGTGTTAATCTGTCTTTTTGTACTCCCCAGTGTTTCCTTTCCTCAATCCTCATCCGTCCATTTTCATCCCTCTTTTCTTTTTACCTGTGTAAATGGGCCTCTCCTAGAGCAGCAGCGTCTATGTATGTCATGCTACAATGGCCAGAGTAGAGGACACCAGCTGACCTTTAGTAGGCCATTTACTACTGTTTATTACCAGGAGCTGCAGACGGAGAGGAGAGGAGAGGAGAGGAGAGGAGAGGAGAGGAGAGGAGAGGAGAGGAGAGGAGAGGAGAGGAGAGGAGAGGAGAGGAGAGGAGAGGAGAGGAGAGGAGAGGAGAGGAGAGGAGAGGAGAGGAGAGGAGAGGAGAGGAGAGGAGAGGGATCATGGAGTGTGATGCTCCAGTTGTTCACTAAGTCATAACAAATATGTAGCCTATCTTCTAATATAGGCTAACTTCTACAGCTTGTAGTTGCGTGCTCCGTCAAATGAGCTAAGCTTCAAAAGGAGAAGTTGTCAAAACTAGCTTTCTGGGCCACCACTACAGACCAAAGCACAGACCAAGACATAGACCATAACACAGACCCAGAAACATGCAACCAAAAAGCCCAGGCTCAATACAGACCACAAAACTATTAGCACCAAGACAGCCCTAAACCCTAGCTGACCTCCCCTCAATGCTCCTCTCCTCACACCACCTTTCCTCTGGTTCATTATGCCCTCCAGCATTCAAGGCAGTTCAGGGCATTACATAACACAACCAGCCTGGACTTTACACCGTCAGAAAGCAGGTATCAGACCAAATGACAACTCAACGTCCCAAATGGCTCCCTGTTACCATAGGGCTCTCGTCAAAAGTAGTGCACTACATAGCGAAAAGGGTGCCATTTGGGACGCAACCAAATAAAAACACATAATCTTATTGGAGATGGAAAACAATTTATAATTCTTTCTACTTCTATTTCTATCACCAAGATTTCTACGGGAAACACCTGTGGAAAACATGGATTCCCTGACTCTTCTGTCTTGACTTGTTGATACCTTAGGGATCTTCCATCACTGAGGAAAGAGAATAACAGGAACCTACAGATTAATATTTCACCCAGGAGACAACTTTCTCTAATGCTCTCCTGTCCTTCCATCTGACTGGGCTTATAGCTGGGGGCCATTGGCAGCAGCCAGCCAAATAGCACTGCAGGACGGTGGTATAGCACTATACCTTCAGCAGTGCAATCTTAGTGAATACTCACAGGGAGACAATCTTCCCTCGTTTCAGCCTGTAAATCAAGCAAGCTCGGCTCCAGCTTTCAAACAAAAAAAGAGTCTCCATGAAACTGCTACTACATGAAACATCTATTTCAAGTTATTTACTATTAGCTGTCTATAACCCCTGTCTCCCAGCAGTTAGTCATTCACCACACAGAGGAAGACAGTAGGTAGCGCCATGAGGATTCCCCTGAGATGAGCTTCATTGACAGGACACTAAAATTACAGCCTACTGAGTCTTCTGAAGCTAGTCTTCCCTCCCACCATTCATGTTATTTACTCAGACATCACTGTGTTTTAAGGGGCAGAGAACAACTATATACATTGGGTATTCAATCTGATGAAATGGGAAGGAGATATTTCAAAGCAGACGTTTTCTTTCTGGGTGTCTGGGCTAGATGTTGGATCAGATTGCAGGTCGGTCGGTTGACCCCTTTATTACAGCAGGTATGTGTGGACCTGTTCCTCTGTTCCAGGCCCCTCAATGTTACAGGAGGGGGTCGCAGTTCTGGAGCGACCCACTAGGTGTCATCCTCCGACAACCTTGGGCACCTCCTTACTCACAGTCTGGACTAATCATCATCCTATTGGTGTCACCTGTGTCTACCTGTTCACCTGTGTATTTATGCCCTCACTTCCCTGTGTTCCCTTGCTCAGTTTTCTCTGCTAGTTTCTCTATGCTCAGCAGTACATATCAGTGTCTGATCGGAGAAGTATGTACAGGTACTCGAGAAGTGTTCTCACTGTTTCTTTATTATTTCAGTCATAGTTACTATTTCGTATTTTGACTGTCAGCCTGTTTTTGGAGACTTATTTGCTCCACCTTTCTTTTATTGTGTTAAGTCTGTTGTTTTGTTTCCTGGCTTCGGGACCACCAGTAAAGAACCTTGTTTCACCATCTCTGCCTACTGCCTACTGTCTATCCTGCACCGCACCTGGGTCACACCTCACACCAACCCTTACACCTCAACGTCTTAGTGGGGGCAGGAAAGGTGTGACTCTGATAAACAATGTGATACATGACACCACCTGACACACTTTGTACCACAGGTTGTCCCTGACGACACAAACATAATATTAGAACTAGCTAGTATTTTAAAAAGAAACAAAAAAGACTTAATGGTATAATTCCTGTATGTTCTTTCTCTGTTCCAGAATTAGGACCATCCTGCTTTCAGACAAACATATTTACAGTAATTGAGCAAGTTTTTCCTTCCTGATAATACTTTCGTAACATGACAATGACTCAGCCACTTAACTATAATGTCATTATCAAAGAGAGAGAGAGAGAGAGAGAGAGAGAGAGAGAGAGAGAGAGAGAGAGAGAGAGAGAGAGAGAGAGAGAGAGAGAGAGAGAGAGAGAGAGAGAGAGTGAGTGTGAGTGTGAGTGTGAGTGTGTGTGAGAGAGAGAGAGAGAGAGAGAGAGAGAGAGAGAGAGAGAGAGAGAGAGAGAGAGAGAGAGAGAGAGAGAGAGAGAGAGAGAGAGAGAGAGAGAGAGAGTGCTCAAACAGCCATAGAGAAAGAGTCCAACACAGTAAAGAGAAAGCTGCTTGGTACACTGTGCCTGTTAATCCCTATCCTTCCAAGGACAACAACATTCTCTCACTCACTACCACCAGTGAAAAGAGCAATAGAACCAGATATAAGCACTCATAACTGAAATAAACATGGTTTATAAAACATTGTGTCTTCAACTCATTAAACATGAAATACTTGAATAAAGACAAAAAAACATATTCACTGTTGTTGAATCTCAAAAAACAGAAGTAGATCCCAGCCAGTCAAAATAATGTGTGTGTGTGTGTGTGTGTGTGTGTGTGTGTGTGTGTGTGTGTGTGTGTGTGTGTGTATATTTGCATGTGTATGCATGTGTCTGCGTGTAAAACAGTATTCCCCCTCTGCTCTCAGATACACAGGAGTCTAAATTCTAACTGTGTTTCCATCTGAGTGGAGCTGATGTGGTTAAGGCTCACCCTGACATGACACGCCACGACCTGGGTGCAGAAAGAAGGTCGAGAGCAGAGAACAGACTGGCCTCTCAACACAGAACACAAGAGCTGCCGGAGAAATTCCATCTGAGCAACCAACGACTCAACCACTCAACGACATGGCTGCTCTGTTTTCACCACAGGTGCTCCAGCTGTGTGAAGTCTGAACATACACCAGACATGATACAAAAGGCATATACTGTCTGTATGCTATATTGTGTGAGAGTGAATAGCTGGCCTGTGGTGCATACAGTACGTAAAGTTTTCACTTTTACCAGACATGTTTCTTAAGACTATTAAGTGACATCAGGGATTCTGGAGGCTGTGTAGTCTATTCTATTGTGAGAGTGAACAGTGCAGCTGAGTTGAATATATCTGTGAAGTCTGAACCTGGTTGTTTCCTATGAAATGATAGCAGGGCTTCTGCAGGCTGTGTATGTTATGTGAGAGTGAACAGTGCAGCTGAGGTGAGTGGAGGACAAATCCAATTTGTGTTTTAATCTAATTGCAGCTTGAGATCAGGGTGAGTGTATCAAAGTAGGCACAAGGGAGAGAGAAGTAACGTCTGAATGAGCAGGGCTGCAGAATGTGGAGAGAAATTCAATGGGTTGAGCTGATGATTGAATAGTTCAATCAGTTGGTGCTCGATTATTTAGGTCTACATTCTAATGGGAGAATACATGCCTCCTTGACCTGCACGGTCCATCACTGGTCAACCACACGTTCCAAAGAGGGGCATATAACCTTACAAACACCATGGTCCGTCCCAATTGGCACCCTATTCCTATAGTCAAAAGTAGTGCCATTTGAGACACATCCCATGTTGGACTTGATTAATTACTTGAGGCATGTTAGGTGAGGCATGTTAGATGAGGCATGTTAGGTGAGGCATGTTAGATGAGTCATGTTAGGCGAGGCATGTTAGATGAGGCATGTTAGGTGAGGCATGTCGAAGCATCCCTTTCTAAAAGTTAAATAAATAAGAAAGAGAGCCCAGCTAATGGATTTAGAGTGTCAAAGGCAAGTGAACATTCAGAGTCATGAGAATTGCTGAGCAAATATTCCCCAGGCCCAGATAATCCATGTCATTTCTCCCTCCCTCTCTCTCTGTTTTATGATGATAATTCCCCTCAGAGATAGGGAGAAAGCAGAGTGAAATTACTTTCTCTAAAGTAATCTCTCTTTCTCTCTCTATCCAGCATGTCTGCAGCTCACTGCAAAGTAACCACAATCTTTTAATTGTTTTATTTAATTTTTTAATCTGTTAAATTCCTAGACCAAACTAATCCTCAAACAGCACGGCAGAAGAGAAAGGCAAACAAGCCAAGCCCTGCTGACACTGAGTTGACAGTCCGATCTGGACTAGGCAGTCTCACTATAGACTGGACACAGACAGTAACCTCATTAGGCAGTCATTCTCATATCACTGATTAGCTTGGTCAATAACTACAGTAATAGGATATAACCGACTATTAACCAACTAACCAACTACTTCAAGCAGATATCAATGTCACTCTGTTAGCTACATCAGGCCCAATGCTAATGGAATAGACTAGAGGCAGATGCAGACTTTGTTATTGTGCTATATCACACACGTCCTTGTAGCAACAGGCATGCCTTGTTGAGTGAACTTTGATCACTAAACACAGACAGTTTATGGTTATAAACATGTAACCTGAATATCTGTCTGCTGGCACTGGTGGTGAGAGTTAGTCTAGTCTGTCTCCCCTACAACTATATGCCATGTAAGATGATCAATGACGGGACTATGTCATACTGAAGTGGACATGATGTGGGTTGTGGTTGCAGAGATCGGATGAATGCTCGCCATCATTCCAAAAAGATAGGCTGTTTTGTATCACATTCACTGCTGACAATGAACACTCCTTACTACGGTGTGCACTGTAAAAGTCAATGATGGTGATGATGAGGAGGAGGATGAAGAAGGGGAAGATAAGGAGGAGGAAGAGGATGAGGATGAGGCGGGGGCTATTGAATCATTGCCTATATATTAAGACTGTAAACTACGATAATCTAAAATGTTGTTACACTATTATTACACTGTTATTACTACAAACATGTCATCTAAGTTGCAGGTAGCTGTAAAACGGAGGTTAGGACACATTTGGTCCACACTGGTGAGTAACAGGTGTAAAACACATTCAGACAGAGAAAGTGAAAGTTCAGTGAATAAAACTGAGATT
Organism: Coregonus lavaretus; assembly: GCF_964263955.1. Lineage (NCBI taxonomy): Eukaryota > Metazoa > Chordata > Actinopteri > Salmoniformes > Salmonidae > Coregonus > Coregonus lavaretus. The sequence continues at coordinate 23,501 of NW_028162151.1, read as the reverse complement.
CAACGCTACACAGACACAAGTTGCTTGTTGCTACCTTATTGTCAGCCAGTCTCTTACCTCCAAAGAGGTTAGGCGAAAGGTGTGCTGGTAACGATCCAATCAACAACCGGGGTCCCCCTTGCCCCCCGCTGGACCTGTCCCTTTCTGCCTCCTCCGGGGTGCTGCTGCCAGACTCCTGCGAGCTGTAGGCTCCACTGCTGTTGGGGATGTTGATGCCTGACTGGGGTCTTGTCCCTGACCCTCCAGAACTGCCTCCCACGGACCTCGTCCTGGGGCCAATGTGTTGGCTGGAGGTCGCTGTGGTTCCCGAGGCCCCGTGAGCCGACGGGCCGTACGCGTGATAGCTCATTGCCATGGCTGCAGTCCTACCGTTCCCATTGCTGGTAGTAGAGGTGCTCGAAGGTAGATCCGAGCCCGAGTAAGCCCTGGTCCGTCCGTTAGCGGCTGGGCTGCTCTGCTTAGCCCCCATATCTGTCGCGGGTGCCAACACACGTCCACAGATTTACACTGAATTATTAAAGGGCTCGTGCAGCACGGCGGCGGTCAGTGAGTGTGCCAGATTTAAAACGCAAAGGGACACAAGTACACGACCACCCAGCCCAGGACAATGTTTAAAAGAAAAATACCAAAAGTGGAAATTATACGATTTCCAATGACATGTTGAAAATGTCAATGAATAAAAGTAACTGACAGCGACGCAAAATAGCGGTTTGAAAAACCGTCCTTACTGTGCACCAAAAACAAAGTAAATATGCATGACATTAAAACTTCGCGCAGAGTTCAGAACATGTCACGACCATAATCCAGAATAAGTAGTTGTTGCCATTTTGCAGTTATCAAATCTTTCGTCGTCCCAGTTGCTTGTTTTGGATTAATATGCTTTGGCTGTTGTTTTCTGAATAATGACAGTCCTCTCCGCCATACCTCCTCTCTATCATACGAAAGTGAAGAGCCCCGCTCCCCACGCTTCCTAGTTAGCCGACCGCAGGCAAGCACAGTGAAACTATTATAATGTAGGAGGAAGTGATGGAGGAAAGGGGATGACAGAGAAACAGCAGAGACGAAGCGAAAATAGCGGGGACGGGGCTCCGTGCGCACAGCACTGAGCACTGACTTGGTTGCGGAGTGAGTCGAGTTTGGAGGCGGATCCACTGTATTTGTGTGCGTCAGGTTACGTCAGCACCAGCAGTGCACAAGCCTAGCGACATCAACAACAAGAGCATGAAGCCTCATTTCGGAGTGGCCAGTCTGGGCAATAGGATCAAGGACAGTTGGAAATGGTTGAGACAACTTTTAGTACCTGTTAAATTATACGCATTTGTTGCTGGAAACGAGCCACAAATAGCTCTAGGCAAACCTGTAAACTCAGTTCTGGTTCATGCCCCTCTTATAGAGCATAATAAACCATAGACTCTAGGAATAAACTGATCAACTTCATTTACATTTACATCATTTAGCAGACGCTCTTATCCAGAGCGAACTACAGTTTCAAGAATCCATTCACATGTAGGACATTCAATTATTTTTCGTTACATTTATTGCATAGGCCTACAGCCATAATATATACTTACCTATAATAGTAGGTCAGATAACCCAGTTAAGACATGACTATCATGTAACCTACAAAGGGTTAATCCAGGATCAAAATAACCTCTGCCACAACATTTTGAGTATCATTGTCTGGAACTTGTAAAACATTATACAATGTTTCAATTTGTTGATGATGTCACAATGACGATGATGTCACATATTTCTTGTTGACTCATATTTGGGTCTATTTAATAAAGTACACACAGCCACAAAAAAAAAAGACATTACACATAATTAACATTATTGCATGTCAATATTTGGAAAGGTTAAATCCCAGTGTCTATGTAACAGTGTTGCTTCCTTCCCTCTCCTCGCCCCTACCTGGGCTTGAAGCAGGGACCCTCTGCACACATCGACAACAGTCACCCCCGAATCAGCGTTACCCGTCGCTCCACAAAACCGCGGACCTTGCAGAGCAAGGGAAACAACTACTTGAAGGTCTCAGAGCGATTGACGTCACCGATAGAAACGCTACTAGTGCACCACTAACTAGATAGCCATTTCAGACCGGTTACATCTACATACATAGAGAATGGTGGAATTGTCTCTGCTTTATTCAGCCACCCTCGAAGCACTGTTACCAGTCGCTCCACAAAAACCGCGGTCCTTGCAGAGCAAGGGAAACAACTACTTGAAGGTCTCAGAGCGAGTTATGTCACCGATTGAAACGCTACTAGCGCGCACCGCTAACTAGCTAGCCATTTCACACCGGTTACATCTACATACATAGAGAATGGTGGAATTGTCTCTGCATTATTCAGACGTATCACTGACTGTATTGCTATCTGAACACTGCTATTGCTGATAATATGGAGAGAATACCGATTGAGAGAGCACACTGATATAATTCGCTGGTTTGAATCCCCAAGCCTACTAGGTGAAACATCTGTTGCCCTTGAGCAAGGCACTTAACCCTACTTGCTCCTGTAAGTCGCTCTGGATAAGAACATCTGCTAAAATGTAAATCATTATTTTGGCCCATGTATATTTACTGGGATGCGACCCTTCTCTGAACAGTATGAAAATGTATGCACTCACTAACTGTAAGTCGCTCTGGATAAGAGCGTCTGCTAAATGACTAAAATGTAAATGTAAACACAGCATTCATTCTTCCATTCACAATTATGAATCAGCAAAACATTTTTTACTTTTTTTACACGACCTTTTGACTTTATAAAATAAATATTATGAGACATTATTTGATACATTCTCTACTTAGAAACATTTTACTTTACTTTCTCAAATCATATGAAATTGGACTACATGATCTTATGCTAGAGACAGGGTATTGAACATACTCTTGTGTTTATCATTCAACCAATCACATTTTAATGGAGAGCTTATACCTATGGAACATGCCATTGATGCTGCAACTAGCTCTCACAGTCTCACAGTCAGAATTAGACATTCATCCATGTTCCTCAAACGTCAAATTTTGAAGTTGTTGCAAACGTCAAATTTCGAAGTGTTTAAGGTTAAGTTTAGGCATTAACTCAGCATTTTTAAGGTTAGGGTTAAGTTTAGGCATTAACTCCGAAATCTTAAATTTAGGCACTAACACCTAATTATTAAGGTAAGGGTTAAGGTTTGGGATAGGTTTAAGACAATATCTCAAAAACAACTTTCTATCGCTTTCTTACTCCCATCCACCATCCCCGTCCACAACGCCCTAGCAAAACCGAAACCTACTTGAAAGTAACAGCGCCCACTGTTGCCCCTTGTGTCCAATTTCCACATCATCTCCTGACATCCTCAGACATGGATGGACGTCGAATACTGGTGACCTAGCACCTAGCATCACGGGTGACCTAGCTGGGATTAAGACAGCCTCAGCCACTCTCTCGCTCACAGACATGTACATGTAGGTCACAGTGGCTGTATGCCTTGGTTTAGCCGACTGACTACATGTACAGTTAGACACATACCTCTGCAGTCATGGTAACAGTTAATGATGAGTTTGCTGTATAATTAGATATTAACTGAAACAGATTTAATGTAGATTATAAGTGGACATGTTTTGGAAGGAATTGTCTGCATCCCAAATCACACCCTATTCTCTATAGTGCACTACTTTTTATGTAAGGAATAGAATGCCATTTGGGACATAGACATTAAATACAGTGAAGGAGAACCTCACCTCAGCATTGGCACTCAACCATGAACTAACTACAGTAAGTCCTCCCATTTCCTTCTCTAAAACAGGCTGATTGTCTCCTTCTCCCTCTCCCTGAGCTGACGGGAAACATTCCTCTCAGCTATTGTGAAGGAAATTCCTCGAATTGCAGCAGTTGGAATCCACCATTCAGCAGTCAAAAAGCCTTCGCAGGAGAATATTCTGCCTGCCTCAGAGAGAGAGAGACATAGAGAGAGATAGAGAGAAAAAGAGAGAGAGAGACAGACAGACAGAAGAAGGAGAAAAGGAGCAGAGCTCTCATTCCGCAAAGTCTCTGTCTTCATATAGACCAATATCAATTATGTTCTGACCTAAGTACAGCATGGTGAGATAGAGGTTCACACACAGAGGGGAAGGTGAGCGGTTAGCTAGCTAATGATAATTCTCATTCTTATCCCGCCTCCTCCCCTCTCAGAATAGCCCTGTTTACCTGTCAATCAATCGATGGTCATGCTGCAGGATTTCCACGGCAACCCTCTGAATTATGTTCAACATGGTGTCGTGATCAGAGCGAGAGGGAGGGAGGGCACTCAGAGCTCAGTTACCCAGACAATCAACTCATTGATATTCAAAACCTCATAGTGACAAAGTCAACAACTCTCACTGGGTTTTGTGTAGTGAGATCAAAATCAGTGTCACTTTAAATAGTGTTACTTTATATCCATAGTGTACACTCATGTACGTCTATGCATGTATAAAGTTCATGGGCATACAGAATGCATGACAGACAATCTAGTTTCACTAGAAAACCTCCATAGGGCTGTTTTATCTGAGAGACATGCAGCCGAAGTTGCATCAGAGCCATATAGATCCATTCTGAGACATACATCAGAACCATATAGATCCATTCTGAGACATACATCAGAGCCATATAGATCCATTCTGAGACACAAAATAACCATATAGATCTATTCTGAGACACATCAGAACCCTTTAGATCCATTCTGAGACATACATCAGAGCCATATAGATCCATTCTGAGACACATCAGAACCATATAGATCCATTCTGAGACAAATCAGAACCATAAAGATCCATTCTGAGACACATCAGAACCCTATATATCTATTCAGAGACATACCGTATACGGAAGTTTGATCAGAACCATATAGATCCACCCCCACCCTCCCTCTGTTCTTCCCTCCTCGGCCTTCCCTCACCCTCCTCGGCCCTTCCTCCGTTAGAACAGTCCTGGCTGTTCTGCCCTCCTCGCCCCACCCTCCACCCTCTATCCAAATGGCCCTGGCTGTCTTCAAAGATAAAGATGTAAATCAGAAACAGACCTGGATCTGTTCATCAACTGTTTATCATGGTTTTATTGAGAGGTAATCTCTGTTAACCCATATGTCAAATCTTGCATAATTGAGAGGGTATTGTGGGCTGAGGGCTGGATCTGTTTGGCATGTCAAGCATGGGTCAAATTTCTCCTGGCTGCTGCCTTTTTTCTGAAATTGTTTAAAGCTCATATATGACTTTATGAAAAAGCCTCTGTTGTACTGTAGTTATATCTAGCAGATCCAGTTACGCACCAGATTGTCAGACTAAGTCAGTCTTGACATATTTCCACTGTGCTGTGAGTCTATTACAATGAATTAATTGGTGGGTGTAATGAGGACAATCAGGTAGGGGCCTAGTCCATTTTTAATGGGGAACATATGGAGATCATGTGCTATATGGGAAGCAGAGCAATCCAATGACAACACAGAACAACTTTCAGATAAATCTAGCACGCTACCTCCCCCTGCTGGCCAGTGTCAGAACTATAACTAGACAACACCATGACCTGATCTATCTGAATGTAAGTAGTGAGTACATGGGGCATCTGCAACAACCCATCACACAGAGTAAAATCATATCTAACCAGACAGAGGGAGTGGTATTGATTTGATAGAGGTCAAAGCAGAGGATATGTCACTTCCTCAAAACATGTATGTAAAACAGATCATAAGCTGAATGTGTGCGCAAAAAATGAAAACACTAAACACTACCCAGGTAATAAATAGCTATCATTACATAGTGCCCAAGGTGCTGCTTCTGCTGTTTGTACAGCACCTTGTTTATATTGAGCCTTCATGTTTGCAAAGAGAGCAGGAATATATTGTAAACTTTCAGCAGAACAATCAGCCACCATCACTATCAGCGTGTGTGTGTGTGTGTCTGCGTGTTTGTGTGAGTGTCTGTGCATGCGTGCATTGATGTGTGTGTGTGTGTGTGTGTGTGCATCTAACAGTCAGATCAAACCGTGTGTAGAGGTTGGAGGTCCAGACTCTGAGAGGAGTGAACATGGAGACACAAAAGCAGTGTAAAAAAAAAAATCTAGTTGTTTCAACTAATTATTATTAAGTAAGTGGTTCCACAGCCTTTTTTAGTTTACTCAACTTTTAGATCAAAGTGTTACCTAAACTTAACATATTTAGTTGGCCTTGGGAAAACTTTGGCAAAAATTAAGCCAACTTAAAATGATATGTTTGCTCAACTTCTCTGATATGTTCATTCAACAAAAAATTATTATTTGGGCATCTTCACTAAAGAATGGTGTGGAACTAGTTACATACAGACGGCGCTTTTGACATAAAAAGTTTCAACTTACATATCTGATACACGTTGACATACGTGCATGTTCATTTATACAGTAATTATTATTCAACATGTCCTCACCTAGGATTTGAACTCACCTCACATGGGATTTGAACTAACAATCTCTTGGTTCACGGCATACTGATCTTCCTGCTATGTCTCCACATGTGTGTCGATTGAGCACTGTTTGGCACAGTTGGTAGAGCTTGGCTCTTGCAACACAAGGGTTATGGATTCGATTCCCACGGGGTACCAGTACGGAAATGTATGTACTCACTACTGTAAATCACTCTGGATAAAAAAATGTAATGATTGATTTCACCTATATTGCTGCACTTCAAAGTAAATATCAGCTCTGTTAAAAGTGAACTTAAGTAAAACTATTGTATTTATCATAGGGATTAAGGAGTAACATTAAAACAGAGTAGTATGCCCCACCAACATTAGACAACTATATAGAAAACCCCCAAATTGCTAAAAAAATAAGTTACTCAAATCAATGATGAGAGAATAGTCAGATTAACTGCTTGACACAGACATAGTGGTGTAGCAGGATGATTGGAATGCCGTGAACCAAAAGGTTGTGAGTTCAAATCTCAGGTGAGGACATGTTGAATAATAAGTTCTGTATAAATGAGCATGCACAATGTGATCATGTACAGCACCAGTCAAAAGTTTATCTACTCATTCAAGGGTTTTTCTTTCTTTCTTTTTTACTATTTTCTACATTGTAGAATAATAGTGAAGACATCAAAACTATGAAATAACACTTATGGAATCATGTAGTAACCAAAAAAGTGTTAAACAAATCAAAATATATTTCATATTTTAGATTCCTCAAAGTAGCCACCCTTTGCCTTGATGACAGCTTTGCACAATCTTGGCATTCTCTCAACCAGCTTCATGAGGTAGTCATCTGGAATGTATTTCAATTAACAGGTGTGCCTTGTTAAAAGTTAATTTGTGGATTATGCTTAATGCATTTGAGCCAATCAGATGTGTTGTGACAAGGTAGGGTTGGTATACAGAAGATAGCCCTATTTGGTAAAAGACCAAGTCCATATTATGGCAAGAACAGCTCAAATAAGCAAAGAGAAATGACAGTCCATCATTACTTTAAGACATGAAGGTCCATGAAAAACCATCAAGCACTATGATGAAACTGGCTCTCAAGAGGACTGCGACAGGAAAGGAAGACCGAAAGTTACCTCTGCTGCAGAGAATAAGTTAATTAGAGTTACCAGCCTCAGAAATTGCAGCCCAAATAAATGCTTCACAGAGTTCAAGTAACAGACACATCTCAACATCAACTGTTCAGAGGAGACTGTGTGAATCAGGCCTTCATGGTCGAATTACTGCTAAGAAACCACTACTAAAGGACACCAATAAGAAGAAGAGACTTGGTTGGGCCAAGAAACACGAGCAATGGACATTAGACTGGTGGAAATCTCTCCTTTGGTCTGATGAGTCCAAATTTGAGACTTTTGGTTCCAACCGCCGTGTCTTTGTGAGACGCAAAGTAGGTGAATGGATGGACCGTGAAGCATGGAGGAGGAGGTGTGATGGTGTGGGGATGCTTTGCTGGTAACACTGTGATTTATTTAGAATTCAAGGCACACTTAACCAGTATGGCAACCACAGCATTCTGCAGCGATACGCAATCTCATCTGGTTTGCGCTTAATGGGACTATCCTTTGTTTTTCAACAGGATAATGACCCAACACCTCCAGGCTGTGTAAGGGCTATTTGACCAAGAAGGAGAGTGATGGAGTGCTGTGTCAGATGACCTGGCCTCCACAATCACCTGACCTCAACCCAATTGAGATGTTTGGGATGAGTCGGATGGCAGAGTGAAGGAAAAGCAGCCAACAAGTGCTCAGCATATGTGGGAACTCCTTCAAGATTGTTGGAAAAGCATTCCAGGTGAAGCTGCATGAGAGAATGCCAAGAGTGTGCAAAGCTGTCATCAAGGCAAAGGGTGGCTACATTGAAGAATCTAAAATCTAAAATATTTTTGATTTGTTTAACACTTTTGGGGTTACTACATGATTGCATATGTGTTATTTCATAGTTTTGATGTCTTCACTATTATTCTACAGTAGAAAATAGCCTTGAATGAGTAGGTGTGTCCAAATTTTTGACTGCTACTGTATGTCAACCTGTGTCAAATATCTAAGTTGAAAACATTGTATGTTAAAAGCACTGTTGCACTTGCACAGTTTGGGCCAACTAAAAATTTTAAGTTCAGTCAGCTATCACTTTAACCGGAAAGTTGAGTAACTAAAAAAGCCTGTGGAACCAGTTACTTAATAATAATTAGTTGAAACAACTAGAATTTTATTACAGTGAGCAGCAAGAATGGGGTGGAGGCTGGGGCAATCTCTTTCTTGGTTTCAGTGTACTTCCTGAATTTACTGGATTTAAAACCGAATTGGCCCCAACCCTGGTATACTGTACCTAGGGGGCTTTCCAAAATCAACAGCTGTTAGAGTCATTTCTTTACTGCGTTTCCATACACAAAGAGGTTCTGAATCAAACGTGTCTAATGGTTGGTAAAGGGATTGCATGCCATGCTCACGTTCATCCACTAGATGGTGTTGCTGGCTAAATGAAAGTAACCCAGTCATATCCGATCGTCATTCTCCACAGGGTACCCATAGCAACAGATAGAGAAAACTTCCTCTACACGCTAGTCACGTAAGTCCAAGATATGCTGGTGACAAAATACAAGACTTTGTCCAAAATGGCACCCTATAGTGCACTAATTTTGACCAGAGCCCATGTGGCCCCTATGCTGATAGAAAATAGGGTGCCAGCCTTTAATATTCCACACTAAATTATATAATAACCCTAAATCCATTATTTTGTTATCTACTGCTGAAGATAAAGAGATATGGATGGAGCAATTACCACAAATTAGATTTGCATTAGATTGTCAGAGAAGGTTATGAATACACAGTAGTGTGATTCAGGCAGTGGTGGTCAGTGCCGTTTAAAAACCAGTTGAGCTGACAACCGTTTTGCTGTGGTTTTAGTCATCAATCTAGCAAGAGGACAATATTTTATTAATGTAGTAGAAAGCTATGGCCTTTGTCTTTCACCTGGAATTGTTTATATATGTCTGAGAAATAAACACTTTTCAACCCATGTGATCTAGTACACAGAAAATATATAATAAAACATATACAAATATGATGATAGGAATTTTGTTGTTGTTGAATTAACAACCCTTTTCATACTTTATAATATGTCCATATATAGTTATAATATATTTTAGGAACATCTACCCAAAATATTTCACCTTCTTTATTACTTTACCAAACATATCATGACATTAGTGATAGTCAAAATCTGTTATATTTGTGAACATCTAAATCAACATTTGAGTCATTTAAACAGTGTGCGTCCCTCCTATAGACAAGGGGAGAAGGGCTATGTAAAGGGATCGATTTTGTCGTTCTGAGCATATGCAATGTGTTTGACTTCCATACAAAATTACTTCTTTACTTATTTTAGGTTTAAGGAAGTGTGTAGGTCACATTCTTTATTGTAGGGCTATGCAAGTTATGTATTTAGATCCGCCTGCTCGAGACAAATTTAGCGATTGCTTTGCCATGTCTGTGCCGTAAAGCAGTCGAGCTGGATAAATGTTTTTCTAAGGACCGCCCTGTTGACGTAACTTTGCAGTGAAGTGATATAAATGGATGTAATGATGCAGCCGACCACTAGAGGGAAGCAAATGCAAGTTTATTTGACAGAGGACTTTCACATGGTCCTAGGAAGGTCTGGATGGCTGTCTTCTGACTAAAATAAGTAATGTAAACGTATACACATTTTTAAAGTAATTCATGAGGTTGCTACAACCTAGCCTACGAATGAAAGTTTACAACGCAGGTGCACAGGTTGAGAGAAATTAGAGTAATCAAGGAGACAGACAGTGAAAAGACACATTCAGTACCGCCTCACACACTCTTGCCTGAACCTAGCATCTATATAATTCCTTTTTGCATCTACGCTCTCTCCTCCTCTCACCTTTTCCCTTCACTTGTGGACTTCAGTGCACAATACAACAGCTGCCTGTGACCAGGTGATTTCTTTTTAATTAGCATGGCCTTATTTCTATTACAGCATATTGGATGACTTCATTCATATTCCATTCACCCAGTTCAACGTAACATTGATAGGTTTACGCTACTTACTACATGATACTCACATTTTTCCTATACCCATCATGAGGTTGCTATAACCTAGCCTATGAAGTAAAGTTTACAACGTAGGTGCACAGGTCGAGTGAAAAATGTGCACACTCTTGCCTGCATCTAGTTCATCTAGGGTGTAATCATTAGTCCAACAGTTGCAAACGAGAGTTTCTATTGGTCAAATTCAGGTATGTTTAACCCCGTTTCATTCCGTTTGCTTCTGTTTAAGAAATGTTTTTCAACAGAATCGGTGGAATGAATACACCCCTGATCACACGTAAACACAGTTCACTTTCATAGCAGCCACATACAAACAGCTCGTTGTATTCCTTCTCGCATATATGCGCTCTCCTCCTCTCACCTTTTCCCTTTGCTTGCGGACTTCAATGCACAACACATCAGCTGTCTGTGACCAGGTGAAATAACATTTCCAAGCCAAACCTTCATAACATAACCGCTAACCACTTCACAGCCTACAGTGAGGGAAAAAAGTATTTGATCCCCTGCTGATTTTGTATGTTTGCCCACTGACAAAGAAATGATCAGTCTATAATTTTAATGGTATGTTTATTTGAACAGTGAGAGACAGAATAACAACAAAAAAATCCAGAAAAATGCATGTCAAAAATGTTATAAATTGATTTGCATTTTAATGAGGGAAATAAGTATTTGACCCCCTCTCAATCAGAAAGATTTCTGGCTCCCAGGTGTATTTTATACAGGTAACGAGCTGAGATTAGGAGCACACACTTAAAGGGAGTGCTCCTAATCTCAGCTTGTTACCTGTATAAAAGACACCTGTCCACAGAAGCAATCAATCAATCAGATTCCAAACTCTCCACCATGGCCAAGACCAAAGAGCTCTCCAAGGATGTCAGGGACAAGATTGTAGACCTACACAAGGCTGGAATGGGCTACAAGACCATCGCCAAGCAGCTTGGTGAGAAGGTGACAACAGTTGGTGCGATTATTCGCAAATGGAAGAAACACAAAATTACTGTTAATCTCCCTCGGCCTGGGGCTCCATGCAAGATCTCACCTCGTGGAGTTGCAATGATCATGAGAATGGTGAGGAATCAGCCCAAAACTACACAGGAGGATCTTGTCAATGATCTCAAGGCAGCTGGGACCATAGTCACCAAGAAAACAATTGGTAACACACTACGCCGTGAAGGACTGAAATCCTGCAGCGCCCGCAAGGTCCCCCTGCTCAAGAAAGCACATATACAGGCCCGTCTGAAGTTTGCCAATGAACATCTGAATGATTCAGAGGAGAACTGGGTGAAAGTGTTGTGGTCAGATGAGACCAAAATCGAGCTCTTTGGCATCAACTCAACTCGCCGTGTTTGGAGGAGGAGGAATGCTGCCTATGACCCCAAGAACACCATCCCCATCGTCAAACATGGAGGTGGAAACATTATGCTTTGGGGGTGTTTTTCTGCTAAGGGGACAGGACAACCTCACCGCATCAAAGGGACGATGGACGGGGCCATGTACCGTCAAATCTTGGGTGAGAACCTCCTTCCCTCAGCCAGGGCATTGAAAATGGGTCATGGATGGGTATTCCAGCATGACAATGACCCAAAACACATGGCCAAGGCAACAAAGGAGGGAGCTGAAGGTTCGAGTTGCCAAACGTCAGGCTCGAAACCTTAATGACTTGGAGAAGATCTGCAAAGAGGAGTGGGTCAAAATCCCTCCTGAGATGTGTGCAAACCTGGTGGCCAACTACAAGAAACGTCTGACCTCTGTGATTGCCAACAAGGATTTTGCCACCAAGTACTAAGTCATGTTTTGCAGAGGGGTCAAATACTTATTTCCCTCATTAAAATGCAAATTAATTTATAACATTTTTGACATGCATTTTTCTGGATTTTTGTTTTGTTATTCTGTCTCTCACTGTTCAAATAAACCTACCATTAAAATTATAGACTGATCATGTCTTTGTCAGTGGGCAAACGTACAAAATCAGCAGGGGATCAAATACTTTTTTCCCTCACTGTACATCATTGTCACCATAGCTAAAGTAATGTCATAGTCAACATAGCTAATAGAACTAACACGTTAGTAAACCCCCTACAATCACGCAGTACAGTGTACAGTCAGTAAGCAGTTTAGCAGTTAGACCGGCGGGCCCGTTGGCAATAAATGAGTAAAACCAAAATCTTACCTTGACTTGGAAGAGTTCCAGTGTTGGATAGTCATAGCCAGCTAGCTAACATAGCATCTCTCTGTTTGAGCCGGGTGTTTGAGTAGGCTAACCTAGCTGGCTGCATTAGCTAGCTAAGTAAGTGAAATTGAAAGTGGAATTCCTTTAGAAATATTGCTATCTCTCGCTCGCTCTCTCTCTCTCTCTCTCTCTCTCTCTCTCTCTCTCTCTCTCTCTCTCTCGCTCTCTCTCTCTCTCGCTTCTCCTTCATTTGTGAAGAAATTAATTTGTTCAAAACTGTTCAACTATTGTCTTTCTCTCTCTTTGAGTCAACTACTCACCACATTTCATGCACTGCAGTGCTAGCTAGCTAGCTTTAGCTTTCAGTACTAGATTAATTCTCTGATCCTTTGATTGGGTGGACAACATGTCCGTTCATGCTGCAACAGCTCTGATAGGCTGGAGGACGTCCTCCGGAAGTTGTCATAATTACTGTGTAACTCTATGGAAGGGGATGAGAACCATGAGCCTCATAGGTTTTGTATTGAAGTCAATGTACCCAGAGGAGGATGGAAGCTAGCTGTTCTTCGGCTACACCATGGTGCTACCCTACAGAGTGCTGCTGAGGCTACTGTAGACCTTCATGGCGAAACAGTGTGTTTTAATCAATTATTTGGTGACAAGTGAATATATTTAGTATAGTTTTATCTAAATAGGATTTTAATGTTTCACTATTGTAATTTTTCAGAAATTCACTGAGGAGGATGGTCCTCCCCTTCCTCCTCTGAGGAGCCTCCACTGGATTCAGGCGAGTGTTGTTTGTTTACATTTTCTCCACTGTGTCTATCCTCTTTGTTTGTTCTTCCTACATATCCATTCTATACTCTCCCTCGATGCTTCTGGTTAGTTTGGTCTGGGCCAAAAGCCGACGTACAGTTTAAATGATGTAGAACTGTAGGCACTCTAAATACATCTGCAAGACGTCTTGCCAATTAGCAAACAATGTCTAAACTGCATCTTCTCGGTATCCATCTTGCCTATGTTGGGCAGAGGTTTGTCTGCTATGTGGGATAGAGCTGAAAAGTAAGAGAGGAGAGGAGAGGAGAGGAGAGGAGAGGAGAGGAGAGGAGAGGAGAGGAGAGGAGAGGAGAGGAGAGGAGAGGAGAGGAGAGGAGAGGAGAGGAGAGGAGAGGAGAGGAGAGGAGAGGAGAGGAGAGGAGAGGAGAGGAGAGGAGAGGAGAGGAGCAGAAAGCAGTCAACCTCTGGAACCTGCAGGCTCTGAAACCAACCCTCTGTCTGTCCCTGACCTGGGTCTGCTGTCTGCACCAAACACCCTAAAAAACCTGTAGCAACTCATCCAAAACTTCATAAACAAAACACAACAATTTAACTTTCTGTGCCCTATTGACCTATTTACTGAGCTGCCAGCTGAACACTCCAGAAGTTGTTTTCATCATCAAATAAATGATGGTTGGAGTGTTTTACTTCAATCCTCTCTCACATTTCACACACACACACCTGCCCCTGTTGCTGTGCCCTTTACATTATGGTGTGGATGGATGCGTCTTTAGGGGTCAGCTGATAACTAAGCCCTTTCCCCTTTAAGGAACCAGCTGTGATGATGGACTGACAGCATTACAATCTGCTCAGGTATGTCAGGTTGTGTGTGTGTGTGTGTGTGTGTGTGTGTGTGTGTGTGTGTGTGTGTGTGTGAAACATAAGAGGGGATTAAAGTTCAATTAAAACACTGATGACCCCTAACAACCTTATTAATGCAGAAACATGAGCCTGGTTCAAGTCTAATGACATCCTGTCTCATGAGCAAGCTAGCATAATGAATCTGTGTGTGTGTGTGTGTGTGTGTGTGTGTGTGTGTGTGTGTGTGTGTGTGTGTGCAGTGTCCTATGTTTCCCCACTACATGCTGAGTTAGAAAGTAATTCCTGTAGTGCTCCATATACAGTACTGTATCATAAGTATCATAATGATCCAGAACTGATACATACAGTGTGTATACTGTAGTTAAGCTATAGCCTACAGAGGTAAGCTGTGAGTACAGATCACAGGTGACCATTCTGCGACCTCACTAATACACTAACAATGCCTCAGTCAAAGAACATTCCAGACTGGCTTTCAAAAGAAAGAGAAGAATGCACTTATTAATTACCTGAAATATTTTGAAGTCTTTTCCCAGCCAATTTAGTTTGGAGATGTCAATCAGAGGGATTAGGCTTGTTTTTCGTCAACATTCTGCTGACAGTGGAGAATGATTAAATGGGGAGATTATGTGACGGCAAATTTGTGCCTATATCATTACACTTTCATCATGGCCCGTGTTTAAAGCTCTAAATTGCTTATTAACTTTTTATGGCTGTTCGCCTATCAACACTTCAAATAAGCCAGATATCAGAGCCACTTTCCGCCCTCGATTTTGTTCTGTTATTTTGCTGGTGAAATATGGTTGGCATACCTTGGCTATATGTACACATAGTATTCACAGTTATCACATTTTAAAGGCCCAATGCAGCCGTTTTTATATCAATATCAATCATGGGTAACAATTAAGTATCTTACTAGTAATAGATTTCCATTAAAATGGGCAAAAATAGCTTTTTAGCAAAAAACTATTTCTCAAGCAAGAATTTTGCTAGGACTGTCTGGGATGTGGTCTGAGTAGGGAGGGGAAAACAGAAAACGAACTGTTGTTGGCAGAGGGGTTTGAAACTCTCTTTCTTATTGGTCTATTAACCAATTTACCGCATGGTGATGCCACTATGGAAAGCTGAAACTCTCGCCCATGCAAACCTGCTGATTAGAAGCTCCTGTGTAGATTATACACTGAGAATGCAAAACATTAGGAACACCTTCCTAATATTGAGTTGCACCCCCTTTTGCTCTCAGAACAGCCTCAATTCGTTGGGGCATGCACTCTACAAAGTGTTGAAAGCGTTCCACAGGACTGTTGGCCCATGTTGACTCCAAAATGTAATGCTTCCTTTTGGGTGGTGGACCATTCTTGATACACACGGGAAACTGTTGTGCGTGAAAAACCCAGCAGTGTTGGAGTTCTACTAAACTAACAAATTGAATTGTTTTAAGATGGTCATACCAAAGATAATTTAGCTCTTTGATTTTGAATTTTAGGACTCCTTTAGGTATATAAAATATATATACAAAACATATTTGATTAAACACTGAATTTGGCCTTACTGCTATTAGCCCATAGAAACGCATTGAATAACAGATTCATACATGGAAAAACAGATAGTCAAAACAATTAATCAAAAGGAAGATTGTTTTAAAGTGTCTGTCATATATTGGAGAGACATAAGGAAGATCATCATTTTTGTAAAAAACTAACAAAATGACCCATATTTACCCCCTTTTTTTTCTTCTCTAAACTACTTCCATATATACTTCCATTCTGTTTTTTAACTGGTACTGGGCTACCTTCAGATGAGTCTTGTGAGGCTTGTGGGCATCCTGGAGCAAAACAACTGACATGTACGTGTTCGTAGGCTAAACCGTTCGGACGCTATAGACAGATGTTAGCAGATCAGCTGTACCGACCTCAGACGAGACCTGTGACGCTTGTGGGGGTGTCACGGATTCAGCCGAGGCTACTCCTCCTCCTTGCTCGGGCAGGCTTCGGCGTTCGTCGTCCCCGGAGTACTAGCTGCTGCCGATCGATGTTTGTCTTGTTTGGTCTTTATTGTTTACACCTGTTTCCAGGGACGGCTTGTTCAATAGGGCGATATGGGCGACGCACTGCCAAACGGGAAAAGGAAGGGATTTTTTTTCTAATCAATTATATCACGGCAACAGCAGTTATCAGTGTTCACGTCTGATCTGCCAGCCACTAAATGTCAAATCAGGCTAAAGTCGTGCTTCAAATGGCCCCGCCCGTTTTTGGGGAGTTTTCAGTCAAGTTGAAAATCGCCCAGAAGTCTCTCATAGCCTGTCATGTAAAATCTATTTTTTTCACATTTCAAAGCTTTCAATACATTCTCTATGGGTGTCTGTGGGCTTGCACTTACGCGCTTTCGTCATACGTGACGTAACGTTGAACGTAGCTAAGACAATGGCGCCTAGCAGCGTCTCTGTTGCGACCTGCAGTGCGGCGTTATTTTATGTTTTTAATTTGTAGACTTAGTTTACAAACATTCTGCCAACCATGGATTTCCAGTGGTTGGTTTTGGACTGATCTTGTTGATCGTGTACATACCCGCTACGAACGGACTAAATAATGAAAACGCTGCTGGCAGCTGAATCCCAATACAGCTGGGAGACTTGGCTGGATGACAGAGTCCCGGACAGAGAAGTGGAGCCGGCCACCTTCACCCTGGTCAGAGCGGACCGCGATCCTGGTAAGAGAGCGACTCTGTACCCCGACATTGAACTGCTTTCTGTGTCATTGCGACCTTACTATCAATTCAATTCAATTTAAGGGCTTTATTGGCATGGGAAACGTGTGTTAACATTGCCAAAGCAAGGGAAGTAGATAGTAAACAAAAGTGAAATAAACAATAAATATTAACAGTAAACATTACACTCAGAAGTTTCAAAAGAATAAAGACATTTCAAATGTCATATTATGTATATATACAGTGTTGTTACAATGTGCAAATAGTTAAAGTACAAATGGGAAAATAAATAAACATAAATATGGGTTGTATTTACAATGGTGTTTGTTCTTCACTGGTTGCCCTTTTCTTGTGGCAACAGGTCACAAATCTTGCAGCTGTGATGGCACACTGTGGTATTTCACCCAGTAGATAAGGGAGTTTATCAAAATTGGGTTTGTTTTCGAATTCTTTGTGGATCGCTGTAATCTGAGGGAAATATGTGTCTCTAATATGGTCATACATTTGGCAGGAGGTTAGGAAGTGCAGCTCAGTTTCCACCTCATTTTGTGGGCAGTGTGCACATAGCCTGTCTTCTCTTGAGAGCCAGGTCTGCCTACGGCGGCCTTTCTCAATAGCAAGGCTATGGTCACTGAGTCTGTACATAGTCAAAGCTTTCCTTAAGTTTGGGTCAGTCACAGTGGTCAGGTATTCTGCCACTGTGTACTCTCTGTTTAGGGCCAAATAGCATTCTAGTTTGCTCTGTTTTTTTGTTTGTTCTTTCCAATGTGTCAAGTAATTCTCTTTTTGTTTTCTCATGATTTGGTTGGGTCTAATTGTGTTGTTGTTGTTGTTGTTGTTGTTGTCCTGGGGCTGTGTGGGGTCTGTTTGTGTTTGTGAACAGAGGCCCAGGACAAGCTTACTTAGGGGACTCTTCTCCAAGTTCATCTCTCTGTAGGTGATGGCTTTGTTATGGAAGGTTTGGGAATCGCTTCCTTTTAAGTGGTTACTATCTGCCCTGTGAGTTCCCCCAATTGTTTGTTACCGTTGTGTACTGTTGATAATCACAAGTTTACTGGAGAACTGAGACCAAGTAGAGACTTTGGACAGGGTGGATATGGTATAATAAAGGCAGTTTATTCAGAGGTAAAGATATCTGGAATTGCGTGCACGGACTCGTGCACGTGTGTAGGTCACCTAAATCATCAGAAAAATTGCCCCTCCTGAGAATTTTTTCAGGAGCCGCCACTGCCTGTTTCCCATTATGTTGGATTGTATTCCCTTTATTAACCCCTGTCTCTCATTGGTACTTTGTGTGTTATTGTTTGTTGTCATTCCGGCAGTTCTTGTATGTACGGGTCTTTGTGGTTTCCTCCCTGTTTGGAGGTTTGTTGTTTTGTACGTTGATTTTACTGTGTTCAGTAAAAAAAACGTTGCCAGCCGCTCTGTGTCCTGCTTTTGACTTCGCTACCGCATACACGTCGCGTGACAGAATAACACACCACCATGGAGTCAGCAGGAGCGGCGGTGCCAGCTGGATCACTGGAGGAGCGCGTTATACAACAAGCGGCCATGATCCAGGATCTCGGCACCGCCATGGAAGGGGTGATGAACACCTTGAGGCGATGGGAAAGAGGAGGTTTGCCCACACCTCCTCCAACGCTACCACCACCATCAGCTATACCCATCGCTTCACCTCCGGAGTCCAGTGGGATTCGGCTCTCGCTCCCGAGGGCTTATGATGGAACCGCGGCCGGGTGTCAGGGATTCCTGCTCCAAGTGGAACTCTACCTGGCAACCATCCACCCGGTGCCCTCGGGATACGAGAGCGTGTCCGCCCTCATCTCCTGTCTGTCCGGCAAGGCACTGGAGTGGGCCAACGCCAAGTGGGGGGGAATAGACGCCGCTACAGTCAACTATGCAGAGTTCACCCGCCGCTTCAGGGCGGTGTTCGATCATCCCCCAGAGGGGAAGGCGGCGGGTGAGCATCTGTTCCACCTTAGACAGGGGAAGAGGAGCGCGCAGGAGTTCGCACTGGACTTCCGGACTCTGGCTGCCAACGCGGGATGGAATGAGAGGGCCCTCATCGACCACTACAGGTGCAGCCTAAGGGAGGACGTTCGTCGGGAGTTGGCCTGCAGGGACACCAACCTAAGTTTCGATCAGCTGGTGGACATGTCGATTCGCCTAGATACCCTGTTGGCTACCCGCGGACGTCCGGAGTTGGGGCCGTCCATTCCATCCCCCAGCACTTCCGAGCCGAGCCCTATGGAGCTCGGGGGTGCTGGTGCTAGGGAGATGAGGAGAGAGACCAGGAGAGAGGCCGTCCCCTGCACCAACTGTGGCCGCAGAGGACACACTGCGGTTCGGTGCTGGGGAGGGTCTCCTAGGAATCGAGGCGGTAGGCAACGCACTGATGAGTCATTCCAGGTGAGTAAGCACCCAACTCACCCAGAGCTCTCTGTTGTACATATGTGTATTAAAGTTGTGTTTCCCGAGGTTTCTTCTCACTCCCAGCATAAGGCGCTAGTAGATTCAGGCGCAGCTGGGAATTTTATCGATCGCCGGTTCACGCATAAGTTAGGGATTCCTATTGTACCAGTTGATGTGCCCTTCCCCATCCATGCCCTAGATAGCCGCCCTTTGGGGTCGGGATTGATTAGGGAGGTCACAGCGCCACTTAAGATGAAGACGCAGGAGGGCCATGAGGAGATTATACAGTTGTATTTGATTGACTCTCCTGCGTTTCCTGTGGTGTTGGGGCTTCCCTGGTTAACATCTCATGACCCCAACATTTCATGGCAACAGAGGGCTCTCAAGGGATGGTCTGATCAGTGTGTCGGGCGGTGTGTAGGTGTTTCCGTAGGGGCAACGACGGTGGAAAGTCCGAACCAAATTCCCACCATGCACATTCCTCCTGAGTATGCCGATTTGGCACTCGCCTTCTGTAAAAAGAAGGCGACTCAATTACCACCTCATCGACAGGGGGATTGTGCGATAGACCTCCAGGTAGGCGCTGCGCTTCCTCGTAGTCATGTGTATCCTCTGTCTCAGGAGGAGACGGCAGCTATGGAGACATACGTCACCGAATCTCTGAGACAGGGATACATACGGCCCTCCACTTCCCCTGCGTCCTCGAGTTTCTTTTTTGTGAAGAAGAAGGATGGGGGTTTACGCCCGTGTATTGATTACCGTGGTCTCAATCAGATTACAATCAAATACAGCTATCCTCTCCCTCTGATTGCTAGTATGATGGAGTCATTACACGGGGCGCGATTCTTCACAAAATCTCAGGAGCGCGTACAACCTGGTGCGCATTAGGGAGGGAGATGAGTGGAAGACAGCATTCAGTACCACCTCGGGTCACTATGAGTACCTCGTCATGCCATACGGTTTAATGAATGCTCCTTCAGTCTTCCAATCATTTGTGGACGAGATTTTCCGTGATTTGCATGGACAGGGTGTAGTGGTGTATATTGATGACATTCTAATATGCTCCGCTACACGAGCCGAGCATGTGTCCCTGGTGCGTCGGGTGCTGGGTAGACTGTTGGAGCATGACCTGTATGTGAAGGCGGAGAAATTTCTGTTTTTCCAGGAGTCCATCTCCTTCCTGGGACATCGGTTGTCCGCGTCAGGGGTGGAGATGGAGATTGACCGCGTTTCAGCCGTGCGTAATTGGCAGACTCCCACCATGGTGAAGGAGGTGCAGCGGTTTTTGGCTTTTGCCAATTACTACCAGAGGTTTATCCGGGGCTTTGGACTGGTAGCAGCTCCCATCACCTCCCTGCTAAAGGGGGGCCCGGTGCGTTTGCAGTGGTCGGCTGAGGCGGACAGGGCGTTTAGACATCTGAAGGACCTGTTCACCTCGGCTCCGGTGCTGGCACATCCGGATCCCTCTTTGGCGTTCCAAGTTGAGGTGGATGTGTCCGAGGCGGGGATCGGTGCTATACTGTCTCAGCGCTCGGGCACGCCGCCAAAACTCCGCCCCTGTGCTTTCTATTCCAAGAAGCTCAGTCCGGCGGAACGCAATTATGACGTGGGGGACAGGGAGCTGCTAGCGGTGGTCCAAGCCCTGAAGGTGTGGAGGCATTGGCTTGAGGGGGCTAAACACCCTTTTCTCATTCTGACTGACCATCGTAACCTGGAGTACATCCGGGCAGCGAGGAGACTGAACCCTCGTCAGGCTAGGTGGGCCATGTTTCTTACCCGGTTTTGTATTTAAGCTCACTTATATACCAGGGTCACAGAACGCTAAGGCAGACGCCCTGTCCCGATGATATGACACAGAGGAGAGGTCCATTGAGCCCACACCCATACTTCCGGAGTCTTGTCTGGTGGCACCGGTGGTGTGGGAGGTCGATGCGGAAATCGAGCAGGCGTTACGTGCCGACCCTACTCCCCCAGAGTGTCCAGATGGGCGGAGGTACATTCCGCTCGAGGTCCGTGATCGACTGATATATTGGGCTCACACGTCACCCTCCTCTGGTCATCCTGGTATTGGTCGGACAGTGCACTGCCTTAGCGGGAAGTACTGGTGGCCCACCTTAGCTAGGGACGTGAGGGTTTACGTTTCTTCCTGCTCGGTGTGCGCCCAGTGTAAGGCGCCTAGACACCTGCCCAGAGGGAGTTACAACCTCTACCCGTTCCACAACGGCCGTGGTCTCACCTATCGGTGGATTTTGTCACGGACCTTCTCCCCTCCCAGGGAAATACCACGATCTTGGTCGTTGTGGATCGGTTTTCTAAGGCCTGCCATCTCATTCCTATGCCAGGTCTTCCTACAGCCCTACAAACGGCCGACGCCCTGTTTACTCACATCTTCCGGCACTACGGGGTGCCTGAGGATATAGTGTCTGATCGGGGTCCCCAGTTCACCTCTACAGTCTGGAGGGTGTTTATGGAACGTTTGGGGGTCTCGATTAGCCTTACCTCGGGTTTTCACCCTGAGAGTAATGGGCAGGTGGAGAGAGTAAACCAGGATGTGGGTAGGTTTCTGAGATCCTATTGCCAGGACCGGCAGGAGGAGTGGTCGGGGTATATCCCCTGGGCAGAGATAGCCCAAAACTCACTCCGCCACTTCTCCACTAATCTTACACCTTTTCAGTGTGTGCTGGGTTATCAGCCGGTCCTGGCACCCTGGCATCAGAGCCAGATCGAAGCCCCTGCGTGTGATGAGTGGTTTCGGCGCTCAGAGGAAACATGGAACGCGCATGTCCATCTGCAGCGGGCTATCAGAAGGCAAAAGGCGAGCGTCGATCGCCACCGCAGTGAGGGTCCGGTTTATGCACCGGGAGATCGGGTCTGGCTCTCGACCCGAAACCTGCCCCTTCGCCTGCCCTGCCGGAAGCTGGGTCGGCGGTTTGTGGGGCCATTTAAAGTCCTGAGGAGATTGAACGAGGTATATTATAGGTTACAACTGCCCATTAATTACCGCATTAACCCCTCGTTCCATGTGTCTCTCCTCAGGCTGGTGGTAGCTGGTCCACTCCAGGAGAATCAAGGGGGCTCCGGCGTACTCAGTCCGTTCCATCGTGGATTTGAGGCGTCGGATGGGGGGTCTGCAGTATCTCGTGGATTGGGAGGGGTACGGTCCGGAGGAACGGTGCTGGGTCCCTAGGAGAGACATCCTAGATCCCTCCCTGTTGAGGGATTTCCACCGGAGTCATCCGACTCGCCCTGCTCCGCGTCCTCCTGGCCGTCCCCGAGGCCGGGTCGGCGCACGGCTGGAGCCGCGCGTCAAGGGGGGGGGGGGGGGGGGGTACTGTCACGGATTCAGCTGAGGCTGCTCCTCCTCCTTGCTCGGGCAGGCTTCGGCGGTCGTCGTCCCCGGAGTACTAGCTGCTGCCGATCGATGTTTCGGTGTTTGTCTTGTTTGGTCTTTATTGTTTACACCTGTTTCCCATTATGTTGGATTGTATTCCCTTTATTAACCCCTGTCTCTCATTGGTACTTTGTGTGTTATTGTTTGTTGTCATTCCGGCAGTTCTTGTATGTACGGGTCTTTGTGCTTTCCTCCCTGTTTGGAGGTTTGTTGTTTTTGTACGTTGATTTTACTGTGTTCAGTAAAAAAACGTTGCCAGCCGCTCTGTGTCCTGCTTTTGACTTCGCTACCGCATACACGTCGCGTGACAGGGGGTCGTCGAGCAAAACGGAAACACACTGCTCTAACTCGGCCACCTTCCACCGCAGATGTGGAAGGTCGCCATTGGCGAATGCAGTGGATTGAGACGCAGCCCATGCAAAAAGCAGATATCTTTAGCTTAAACAGATGGATTTTGATGGATATTTTAGTATTATTGCTAATTATATTTGATTCTAGGGGGTTAACCTCATTCCCCATTACTCTTCACTGTCTACTGTGTTGATGGACAGTGCACACACACACGCACACACACACACCACATCACTGCAGGTCACAACACAAATAATATGTGGCTTGCAGCAGTTTGAAGCACCTACAAGTAATAGT
>NW_028162152.1:0-83036 GCF_964263955.1 Coregonus lavaretus | reverse complement strand
TTCTTTGCGAGGCATTGGAAAACCTACCTGGTCTTTGTGGTTGAATCTGTGTTTGAAATTCACTGCTCGACTGAGGGACCTTACAGATAGCACTATTATTGCACACAGAGTGAGTCCATGCAACTTATTATGTGACTTGTTAAGCACATTTTTATGCCTGAACTTATTTAGGCTTGCCATTACAAAGGAGTTGAATACTTATTGACTCAAGACATTTCAACTTTTCATGCATTATTAATTAGTAAACATTTCTAAAAACATCATTCCACTTTGACATTATATGGGGTATTGTGTAGGCCAGTAACATAAAATCTCAATTTAATCCATTTTAAATTCAGGCTGTAACACAACAAAATGTGGAAAATGTCAAGGGGAGTGAGTACTTTCTGAAGGCACTGTATATGCTCTCTCACACACACATTTACCCCCACACACACCTCCCCTTGCCACCCACCCACCCACCCACACCAAGCAGGCACCAGTAGCAGGTGTCTGAGCCTAAGGCAGGGTAAATTATCTCAAGTGACTGCCTGCACTAAGTAGGCCTGTGGACTTTCTCCTCCTCTGCTCACTTTGGCAGATTAGCATTAGTGAGACAGCCTGAACGTCCAGCTGAATTCATACTGACTCTTGTTTTCCTCTTTCGTGATCTTTAGATCTTTCAATCTGTCTGTTTACTATTAATGGCATGTCTGCTATTGCAAACCTACACGTATCCATGAGAAATAGATTCACATGAACATTCAAGTGTTCCCATATACCAGCAAATTGATCATTCTTGTCTGCTTTTCCCGCCAATTATTCTCCCTCAGATTTGTATTCTGGAGTGGCTTAGTAATAGACATAATAACAGGCCTTCCTCTTTCTTCCGCTTTTATATTTCCATATTTATTTGCAATTTCTATACACTTTGTAAAGAAGACTGTTTTGATTAATTTTATTTGCGCTCCCTCGTTCTCGAATTTGATTGAAAGAATATGCCAGGTGAGGGCAAGGATATGTGGGCTTTTAATGATGTCTGCTTTTTAACATTTATAGAGAAGGTTTGTATTTCATTTTTCTATCAACTTCAGTAAACACAATTATCAATAAGTGTTGTCATGGAAACGTGGTTTGAATGGAGTAATTTTGGATGTCTCATCTATCCTCGATCTGTTCTCTGCAGAGATTGAGGTATCGGTTCTCCAAGAGCAATTATAAACTGGGTGGTTCGAGCCCTGAATGCTGATTGGCTGAAAGCAGTGGTATTTCTGACTGTATACCACGGGTATGACAAAACATTTTTACTGTTCTAATTATGTTGGTAACCATTTTATAATAGCAATAAGGCACATCAGGGGTTTGTGGTATTTTGCAAAAGTATTCATCCCCATTGACGTTTTTCCTATTTTGTTGCATTACAACCTGTAATTTCAATGGATTTTTTTTTGGATTTCATGTAATGGACATACACAAAATAGTCCAAATTAGTGAAGTGAAATCAAAAAAATTACTTGTTTCAGAAAATTCTAAAAAATAAATAACGGAAAAGTGGTGCGTGCATATGTATTCACCCCCTTTGCTATGAAGCCCATAAATAAGATATGGTGCAACCAATTAGCTTCAGAAGTCACATAATTAGTTAAATAAAGTCCACCTGTGTGCAATCTAAGTGTCACATGATCTGTCACATGATCTCAGTATATATACACCTGTTATGAAAGGCCCCGGAGTCTGCAACACCACTAAGCAAGGGGCACCATCAAGCAACGGCACCATGAAGACCAAGGAGCGTTCCAAACAGGTGGAGCGCTCCACAAAGTTGTGGAGAAGTACAGATCAGGGTTGGGTTTTAAAAGAATATCCGAAAACTTTGAACATCCCACGGAGCACCATTACATCCATTATTAAAAAATGGAAAGAATATGGCACCACAACAAACCTGCCAAGAGAGGGCTGCCCCACCAAAACTTACGGACCAGGCAAGGAGGGCATTAATCAGAGAGACCAAAGATAACCCTGAAGGAGCTGCAAAGCTCCACAACGGAGATTGGAGTATCTGTCCATAGGACAACTTTAAGCCGTACACTCCACAGAGCTGGGCTTTACGGAAGAGTAGCCAGAAAAAAAGCTATTGCTTAAAGAAAAAAATAAGCAAACACGTTTGGTGTTTGCCAAAAGGCATGTGGGAGACTCCCCAAACATATGGAAGAAGGCACTCAGGTCGGATGAGACTAAAATTGAGCTTTTTGGCCATCAAGGAAAATGCTATGTCTGGCACAAACCCAACACCTCTCATCACCCGAGAACACCATCCCCACAGTGAAGCATGGTGGTGGCAGTGTTCATCGGCAGGGACTGGGAAACTGGTCAGAATTGAAGGAATGATGGATGGCGCTAAATACAGGGAAATTCTTGAGAAAAACCTGTTTCAGTCTTCCAGAGATTTGAGACTGGGACGGAGGTTCACCTTCCAGCAGGACAATGACTCTAAGCATACTGCTAAAGCAACACTCGAGTGGTTTAAGGGGAAACATTTAAATGTCTTGGAATGGCCTAGTCAAAGCCCAGACCTCAATCCAATTGAGAATCTGTGGTATGACTTAAAGATTGCTGTTCACCAGCGGAACCCATCCAACTTGAAGGAGCTGGAGCAGTTTTGCCTTGAAGAATGGGCAAAAATCCCAGTGGCTAGATGTGCCAAGCTTATAGAGACATACCCCAAGAGACTTGCTGCTGTAATTGCTGCAAAAGGTGGCTCTACAAAGTATTGATTTTGGGGGGGTGAATAGTTATGCACGCTCAAGTTTTCAGTTTTTTTTGTCTTATTTCTTGTTTGTTTCCCAATTTTTAAAAAATGCATCTTCAAAGTGGTAGGCATGTTGTATAAATCAAATGATACAAACCCCCCAAAGATCCATTTTAATTCCAGGTTGTAAGGCAACAAAATAGGAAAAACGCCAAGGGGGGTGAATACTTTCGCAAGCCACTGTACCACGGCTAAAGGCTGTATCCAGGAACTCTACGTAGCGCCGTGCATAAGAACAGTCCATAGCCATAGTATATTGGCCATATACCACACCCCCTCGTGCCTTATTGCTAAATTATGCTCTTGTAACAAATTGTTGTTAATTTACATTTACATTTTAGTCATTTAGCAGACACTCTTATCCAGAGCGACTTACAGTTAGTGAGTGCATACATTATTTTTTTTCATACTGGCCCCCCAGTGGGAATCGAACCCACAACCCTGGCGTTGCAAACACCATGCTCTACCAACTGAGCTACATCCCTGAGCTACATCCCTGCCGGCCATTCCCTCCCCTACCCTGGACGACGCTGGGCCAATTGTGCGCCGCCCCATGGGTCTCCCGGTCACGGCCGGCTACGACAGAGCCTGGAATCGAACCAGGATCTCTAGTGGCACAGCTAGCACTGCGATGCAGTGCCTTAGACCACTGCGCCACTCGGGAGTTAATCGTACCACTGCCTTGCCTGCAGAAATACAAATGATGTCCACTAAGCAATTTGATTATTTTCAATTTGTCCAGTGTCATTCTCAAGTATGTAACACGGAATATGTTGAGATATATCTAGCTGCAACATTTCTGCAATATATTTGTACTATTTCCACAAAATTTGATGGAATAAACATCAGTCATACAGCATGTATACAGTATCCACAGCTGTTCTCGTTATCTTATTTCGTTTCATCCATCAACCAATCAGAAACAATGCACACCTATGCATCACAATTCATCATGATATAAGACTATGCACCCAACCACCTCCACGAATCAAATCCACTACAAAAGGGAAAACCAAACACCATTCCAAAAATGCATTCCCAGAATCCCATGCAAAACGCCTGTGCCAATGGCCGCGTGGCATGGCATGCTGAGCTAAGACCCAGCTGTGGGCAATGACATGACTCCCCTGCTCCGTTGCCCATTTCCCATGCTCCATCGCCATAGCAGCTCATGCGTCGCGTGCCTATGGGGGTGGGGGAGGTGGGGGAGAGGTGGTACTGAGCCTGTGCGGCGGGAATCTTACGCAACATCACCTCGCCTGTGGTGTTAACCCCCTGTGATTATGTCATCAGTGGTCTGGTCAGGGAGAAAGCATAACCTGTGTATGTCACCCTCATGCGTATGGATGGACTTTGATAATTGTGTCTTGGTTCGCTGCAGTAAGGTACAGGTGAGGTTGACATGGTTGACTGGTCAATTGTGCAATTGTGCAAGGCATTTCATGGAAATACAGTACCTAAAGTGTGATGATGGCTAACCCATAATATCAACTCATAACATTAATCCATACTGATCACTTTGATGATGACCAGACTCCTTGCCTAATCCTTCATGAAATGAGACATGCAATCTACCCATCTGAATTGACATCAAAAATCTGGAACCAAATAGTATACGTTAATCTACCTATCGACCAATCTATCGTGCGACATTTGACTCAATCATTCACTCCAGATCAGTCTGTTTATCTGGCGCTGTTTGTCACGGACACCTCATCTATCTACTTTATGTATCAGTTAAATGGATTTATCAACTGTGTCCGTCTCTCTTTTTCCCTCTACCTTCCCATCCTCTGTCAGCAGCCTCCTTGCTCGCCGCCGTTTGGAGGTCAGCCCATTCCGCACCATGGGATACTGAACTGATACTCCCTGGAGACTGAAAGGTCCATTACTCTATTCGAGAGAGAGAGAGCGGGTGTTGTGTGTGTGGGGAGGAGTGAAAACAAAGTTGGCAGAGCGTCACCAGGTAATGTTCTGCAGCTTGCCTCCCAAATGCATGTAAAAGCACTGCTTGATACAACACCATTTAATAAGGCAAGCACCTAACAAATGTTGTTTTTGCTTAAAGGAAAGGTTAATCCATTTGGAAGTTAATATGAATACGACTTTTACATTGCAAAAACGTCTATCATACATGTCAGATTTCAATACTGGCAGATGTCATAACTCAGGAGGATGTCTTCTCTCGAATGAGCCATTGATCATATTTTCGCGATATTCCTACCTCGAGACATTTGTAATTTAACGGAGGGTCTAGCACATTTTTCCTATTTTTCTGCCTCTTTAGTCCAGGGTGCATTGCATGGTGCCGTTGCCAGAGATATTATAGAAAGGAGATAGCAATCCAATGAATGAAGGAACATATAACGCCCCACCCAGCAGACTGTAGACCAATCGCGTTCACGTTGTCATGCTGCATCACGCGGTTGCTAAGCTAATCGTCACGCAATCCCTTCTCAAAATCAGTGTCTACATTGGGGGGTTTGTATCATTCGATTTACACAACATGCTTACCATTTTGAAAATGCAAAATACATTTTATTGTGAAACAAACAAGAAATAAGACAAAAAAAAGAAAACTTGAGCGTGCATAACTATTCACACCCCCAAAGTCAATACTTTGTAGAGCCACCTTTTGCAGCAATTACAGCTGCAAGTCTCTTGGGGTATGTCCAGTATGAAAATGTATGCACTCACTAACTGTACGTCGCTCTGGATAAGAGTGTCTGCTAAATGACTAAAATTTAAATGTAAAAAATATAAGCTTGGCACTTCTAGCCACTGGGATTTTTGCCCATTCTTCAAGGCAAAACTGCTACAGCTCCTTCAAGTTGGATGGGTTCCGCTGGTGAACAGCAATCTTTAAGTCATACCACATATTCTCAATTGGATTGAGGTCTGGGCTTTGACTAGGCCATTCCAAGACATTTAAATGTTTCCCCTTAAACCACTTGAGTGTTGCTTTAGCAGTATGCTTAGGGTCATTGTCCTGCTGGAAGGTGAACC
Source organism: Coregonus lavaretus (assembly GCF_964263955.1). Lineage (NCBI taxonomy): Eukaryota > Metazoa > Chordata > Actinopteri > Salmoniformes > Salmonidae > Coregonus > Coregonus lavaretus. Next base: position 77,242 of record NW_028162152.1, on the reverse strand, counting down.
TCCGTCCCAGTCTCAAATATCTGGAAGACTGAAACAGGTTTCCCTCAAGAATTTCCCTGTATTTATTAGCACCATCCATCCTTCCTTCAATTCTGACCAGTTTCCCAGTCCCTGCCAATGAAAAACATCCACACAGCATGATGCTGCCACCACCATGGCAGATGGTGTTCTCGGGGTGATGAGGTTTTGGGTTTGCGCCAGACATAGCGTTTTCCTTGATGGCCAAAAAGCTCAATTGTAGTCTCATCTGACCAGTGTACCTTCTTACATATGTTTGGGGAGTCTCCCACATGCCTTTTGGCAAACAACAAACATGTTTGCTAATTTTTTTATTTAAGAAATTGCTTTTTTTCTGGCCACTCAGCTCTGTGGAGTGTACGGCTTACAGTGGTCCTATGGACAGATACTCCAATCTCCACTGTGGAGATTTGCAGCTTCTTCAGGGTTATCTTTGGTCTCTTTGTTGCCTCTCTGATTAATGCCCTCCTTGCCTGGTCCATGAGTTTTGGTGGGCGGCCCTCTCTTGGCAGGTTTGTTGTGGTGCCATATTCTTTCAATGTTTTAATAATGGATTTAATGGTGCTCTGTGGGATGTTCAAAGTTTGGGATATTTTAAAAAACCCAACCCTGATCTGTACTTCTCCACAACTTTGTCCCTGACCTGTTTGGCGAGGTCCTTGGTCTTCATGGTGCCGCGTGCGAGGTGGTGCCCCTTGCTTAGTGGTGTTGCAGACTCTGGGGCCTTTCATAACAGGTGTATATATACACTGAGATCATGTGACACTTAGATTGCACACAGATGGACTTTATTTAACTAATTATGTGACTTCTGAAGGTAATTGGTTGCACCAGATCTTATTTAGGGCCTTCATAGCAAAGGGGGTGAATACATATGCACGCACCACTTTTCCGTTATTTATTTTTTAGAATTTAAAAAAAAAAGTAATTTTTTTCATTTCACTTCACCAATTTGGACTATTTTGTGTATGTCCATTACATGAAATCCAAATAAAAATCAATTTAAATTACAGGTTGTAATGCAACAAAATAGGAAAAATGGCAAGGGGGATGAATACTTTTTCAAGGCACTGTATGTCGAGAAACGTGCCTATTTTCCTCATAGGTACGTAATGTCACGATTCCAAAGCTATACGACATTACAGATAGCAAGTTAATTATCTTACATCTTGGAAAATATTTGTAATGTTGTACTTCTTGTTGACAAAATGCATGCTAATGTTGGGTTTTTGAGCTAGCACCCAATAGACTCCCATTCACTCCTTGAAGGAGAGTGCTCCTTGTCCCAGAATCGCCCATAATGCACTGTGCGGACAATTGATGTAGCATGGGCAACGTTTCCCATCTCTTCAAAAGTATATCTGTCGTTGCGAATGTCAAACTCCACTCTGTGAGGCACATTGATATGCAATTTGAACATGTTGAGATTGTAGACTCCTAAATTGATAGTGCAGTTTGTTTAGGCGATTTTACAGCTAACTAGCTACTTTACATGCTGATATTGTCTTTGGTATTATTGTGTGTAGCTACGTTTGCTAGCTAGCCAGCAAGCCCATAGCGAGAGCATTGCATTGTGGATTTTGTAGTTGACTTGAACTGCAACAGATTGCCACAACAATTTTTACATGTTGCTACCAACTTATACATATAACGCCAAAATGAAACATTTGTTTTCAAAAAATATTGTTCTCACATAGTGTTATTTAACACTTTAAATTAAAGGAATGAGTGGTTTTGGGTGTATTTTCCCTTTAAGCAACAACAGGGGAAGCAATTATGTGTAGCTCCTATGTGTTGTGGAAAGTGAAACCTCAGGCATAAGTAAAATCACATAACAGAACTCTGCTGCCTTTGATGAATAGACTAGGTTGGATATAGACAATTCCACGGTCACAGAGTGCTGCTTAGACACCAATTTTTCACTTTGACATGTATGCCAAACAAAAACCAATGATTGCAAAGTTAAACAAATCATACAACTACGTGCACAAAGACTACTTTTAACAATTTCCACAGCACATTCTACATAAACACATTTACTTGAAAAAAAGTTGGTTAAAGAATGACGGTTTGTGCTGTTTGTGCTGTCATTATGTTACCAAACACGTTCTTCAAGTAAATGTGTTTTTGTACAAAAAAATAAAAAATAAAAAAAATATCTTGGGATAATCCTACAGTCTACAGGCTATCTACAGACTATCAGTAACATTTCAGCTAACTATCTACTAACCGTAACCCTTATCCTAACCCTTACCCGTATTCTAAACCTAACCTTAACCTTAGCAAGTAGTTGCTTATCGACAGATACTTTCAAACAAACTATGACCATACTGTAGAGCAGCGTTTCCCAAACTCAGTCCTCGGGACCCCAAGGGGTGCACATTTTGGTTTTTGCCTTAACACTGCACAGCTGATTCAAATTATCAAAGCTTGATGATTAGTTGAATCGGCTGTGTAGTGCTAGGGCAAAAACCAAAATGTGCACCCCTTGGGGTCCCGAGGACAGAGTTTGGGAAACCCTGCTGTAGAGCATCTACAGATGGAATATCAGGACTATCCAAATAAAGTGTAAATTGTTAAAATTAGTTATTGTGCATAAAGTTGTATGGTCTGTTTCACTTTGCAATCATTGATTTGTGTTTGGCATACATTTTAAAGGGAAAAATCTGAGTCTCAGCATATACTGTGGAATTGTCCATATGCATTTCAGCTGAGATTCTGGGAAAATTGTAATTTCATTTAAAAACTGCAGGTGAAGGCTGCGATTTCCACCGATGAGGATGGTAAAGACTTCACAGCCAAATAACTTGTGATAATTCAGACTAGGCTGTTAATGAGCCAGCGCAAAGAATTACCTCGGCATTGCAAAACAATTTTGGGTAGGCTTGATGACTACTTTAAAGAAAGAGCATCAAAGGGAATAATTTTTACTTTCTTAAAAAGAGTTATGGCAAGTTTAATGAGAGCAGTGATCTCTGTCTTTACAAAGGTGACATGTACTGTAAAAGAGAGAGAGACAAACTTTGAGAAAAGACTAAAAAGGCAAACAAACAACTCTTGTAGTTCTATTCACCTTCTTTGTCAGAATTATATAGAAAATAATGTAATATCTAATAAATAGCAGAAACTAGGGATAACAACTGCCTAAAATACGATCCCCGTGAGAAAACATAACTACCCAATCACGTGACAGCAAACAATTATTTGTTTTCTTTCGAATGCAAATCCTTTTGTTCGCCAACAGTTAAAATGTCTCGTAAAACAATAATGTGACTGCAGTTATTACATTTTCCCACAGCTGGTGTGTGGTTGTTTGCTTGTTTTTTTTCTATCATTCAAGGGGTTTAATTAAATGGAACAAGATGGATGACACATTGAGGTATCATATTCCATAGCTAATTATCACCAACCCACACACTCGCAATGGTGCTAATGTGTAACAATACATATACTTCCTCTTCATTTCCTCTGCTCTTTACTCTCGAATTAAAAAAGCCCACCAATCATAGTGTCAAACAAGCTAGGAACATGACAACTGATGGTGACATTCATAGGCCATGAGTATGAAAGTGATGCTGTTTGTATTCAATTACACTTATCGCAACACTGAAATGTGCTAAAATGTATACATTTTTAACAGTGTTTCCCTGACTTAAAGTAAAGACCTTTGAGAAAATGTTCATGACAACAAACCATATGTCTTCTATCTACACACTGTAGCCTCGTCAACAACCTCCTCTTCTCTTCTCTTGCCATCAAAGCGACTGCAAGCACAAATATATCTACCAAAGATACCAACAACTCTCTGAATTACCAACAAGCTAGTGAAAGACATGAAATAGAAGAGCGAAAAAATATGAATATGTGGCCTACCTGGTCTACCGTCCAATGCACCAAAGTCCAGCGAGTACTTGACCACGTGGTAATTGTTCCACACGTACAGTAGGTTGTCCCTCGGGTTGTAATCCACGGCGGCGATGTACTGGTACGAGTTGGGGAAGGGGATGTCCAGGAAGCCATCTTTACTCAGCTCAGTGTTGTAGATATAGTCAATCTTGTTCCCAGTCGCCTCGTTGTCGTCGTCTTCGTAGACCGACTTCACCACGTACAGAATCCCGCAGATCATGAAGGAGTTGGACGCCGAGCGCTTGTCATAGGCGGTGTCCCAGGTTCCTTCTACGCGGAGGGTGTAAGGGTTGAGCTGGCTGATGACAATGCGCCCGTTGTTTTGCTCCGTGGCGTAGATGACCCACAGGCCGTTCTCGTCTACAGCGAGATCGATGTCTGACTTGCCGCCCCAGCGGTACGGCGAGGTGTCGTGGTAGTTGGCGTTGGCGATGATGGCCTCGCCGCTCTTGATGCGTGTGCGCAGGTCGAACTTGACGATGTTGCGCGTGCGCTCCTTGTTGAAGAACAGTGCGCCGTCGTATACTACAAAGCCTGTGCCGTCGACGCGGTGCGGTAATTTGTACGTGGTCGTGGGTCGCCCTGCGATGAAGTCCTCTTTGGAGGAGTACTCGGTCAGCGTGTCCGTGCGGTATGGTGTCCAGGGCATGTAGTAGATCTTGTCGGAGGCCTGGAGGGGGTCTTTACACCAGGCACCGGATTGGTGGTCCGACTCAAAGAGGTGTTCGCTCTGGTACACCCCTCGCAGCAAGCCGGGGCACAGGAATACTGAGGAGCCAAAATGGAGGAAAGACAATGCAGAGAGTTACTTTGGCATGAATGGGACATCAGTATTGGAATACTGCAACTAGAAGGACAAAGAAGGATAGCATACAAGGAAATCATTGCTTTCATCTCAACTTAAATGATCAAGACATTAACAAAGTTTACAATGCGTTAGCTTCAATACCTCATATTGGTTTATGAATATTGGGACAGTGACACATTTGTTGTTGTTTTGGCTCTGAACTCCAGCACTTTGGATTTGAAATGATACAATGACTATGAGGTTAAAGTGCAGACTGTCAGCTTTAATTTGAGGGTATGTTCATCCATATCGGGTGAACCATTTAAAAATTACAGCACTTCTTGTACATAGTCCCCTCATTTTAGTGGACCAAAAGTATTGGGACAAATTCACTTATAGCAGTCAAAAGTTTAGTATTTGGTCCCATATTCATAGTACGCAATGATTACATCAAGCTTGTGACTCCACAACTTGTTGGATGCATTTGCTGTTTGTTTTGGTTGTGTTTCAGATAATTCTGTGCACAATAGAAATTAATGGTAAATAATGTATTGTGTCATTTTGGAGTCACTTTTATTGTAAATAAGAATATAATATGTTTCTAAACACTTCTACATTAATGTGGATGCTACCAAGATTACAGATATGAATGAATCGTGAATGATATTTATGCCTTCGTAACTGTCTCACTCATCAAAATTCAGGATTAATTCAGGATTATCCGTACTCATGGTAGCATCCACATTAACGTAGAAGTGTTTAGAAACATATTCTATTCTTATTTACATTAAAAGTAACTCCAAAATGGCACACTACATTATTTACCATACATTTCTATTCGGCACAGAATTATCTGAAACGCAACCAAAACAAACAGCAAATGAATCCAACAAGTTTGTAGAGTCACAAGCTTGATGTAGTATCTATGAATATGGAACCAATTACTTAACTTTTTACTACTTTAATACACATAAGTGAATATGTCCCAATAACTTTAGTCCCCTAAAATGGGGGGGATTATGTACAAAAAGTGCTGAAATATCCTCAAATTAAAGATGACAGTCTGCACTTTAACCTCATAGTCATTGTATCATTTCAAATCCAAAGTGTTGGAGTACAGAGCCAAAACAACCACATATTGTCACTGTCCCAATACTTTTGGAGCTCACTGTAGTTGTCAATGTTGCTTAAATACATAATAAACATGGTTTGAGGCTAAAATAATTTCGCAACATACACAGACACACATACATTGGGCAATGATTTCTCATTACACCAGCTATCCACATAATTACAATAGGCATTTAATCAGTGCCATAATCAATGTAATACAAAAAGCAATACATTCCATCCACTTATTTCATCCATCCCATCTCCTCCGAGCTATCAGTGGTTAAGAAATAACATTAATATGGACATCTAATACAAAAAAAAAACACATAAAAAGATTTTGATAAATAGCACAAGCATAATTATTGGCAGCTGGGGCCCGGGAACACAATAATGACTATCTACATTACTACATGAGAATATTTTTTCATTACTTCAGATGCAGGAGATATCTTCAGTCTGTGACATCATGATTTACAATGCATCTGCGTTCTAAACTAATTATACCCTAACTGGTTTGTACTCAAAACGTAAGAAGCGATGCAGCATATGAGTCGATAGTGTGCATCCCTTGCCGAAGTTGATTCTGTTTCGAGATCGATTACTCTTGGACCTCCGACTGAGTCAATATCAAGTTGGCCGTCTTGATAAAAATATTACATTTGAATTTAAAACCTACTCATACGAATTTAATATACGGAGCACGTCATTTATTGGGACGAGATACAACAAAAGACAGCTTTATCTAAAGGGGAGAAATGACCGTGCCCCTTGAACATTTTTATTTTTTTCTAGTGTTGTATATTTACTTATGCTCTCTAAAACAGACTCTTATACCATTTATATAATAACATATATCATCTTATACCATTTAAAATGTAACAATAACACAGATACTGTTAAACGTAGAGATAAGGAAGGTTTGAAATAGGTCTACACTTTTAAAAAGAGTGATTTGACCATAGCATGTGATACTGATTCTAAGTGCAGTGCTGGTGTCAAGCGCTAGACGAAAGCAACAAAGAATTAAGATAGCCTAACATTTCCACCCTATTTAGTTAGGATTTAGGGTGCAGTACATTAACAATAACAAAAACAGAACATATGCGAAAGCTTCTATGATTCTGACGGGTGAGGAAGCGGACACCCCTGGTGACAGGTTCTCCCCGGGGATTTGGGTGGAGGTAAAAGCAGTGTGCTCAGAGAAGAAAAACACAAGCCTTACTCCTCTGTAATCTCTTCAGATTAAACATGTTATCTACTTGCATGTGAATAATATATTTTGATTCCACCCGTCGACAGCACGTCTCCCTTGCCACGCATCTAGACTAGCACAAAAATGCTAAGAGGGTCTCTATGGCTTAAAAAGGCTTTCGAAATCTAATGTGCCCGGTCGGTAGTCTTCTACTGACAGGAAAGAAACTGGGCTGGTTGCGTCCCAAATGGCACACTGTTCCCAATTTAGGCTCTGGTCAAAAGTAATGCACTATATAGGGAAGAGGCTGTCATTTGGGATGCAACCTGAGCTTTGAAGAGGCCGTTAGAAATGGATCCCAACACCCTAGACAAGGAGGTAAGTGACAGTGAAGGTTATTAGAAGGAAACAAGGAATTAACAAGTGGCAGCAAGAGAAAACATGACTTAACAATAATAATTGGTGATAAATTCATTAGGCCCTAATATATGGATTTCACATGACTGGGCAGGGGTGCAGCCATGGGTGGGCTTGGGAGGGCATAGGCCCACCCACTTGGGAACCAGGCCCACCCACTGGGGAGCCAGGCCCAGCCAATCAGAATGAGTTTTTCCCCACAAAAGGGATTTATTACAGTCAGAAATACTCCTCTTATAATGCATATTATATGTTATGAATCTGCAAAACATGTGATATATGACGTAATCTAGTTAGCTCGCTAACGTTAGCTAGGCTAGGGGTTCGTTTAGGAGTTAGATTAAAGGGTTAAGTTTAGGGTTAGGAGAAGAGTTAGCTAAAAGGGTTAAGGTTAGGGGAAGGGTTAGCTAACATGCTAAGTAGTTACCAAACGTAACATATCACACTCATTTGAGTGTCTCTGATTTACGTACAGAATAATACAAAATGCTCTGAGACCAGGTTGTGAAACAAGGTTGTGGGAAGGTTATAGCACAACATATCATTTTAGCCAAAGGCATTTTATAGTAGCGTCAAAATGTTAATGTGGATATTTGTTCTATGGGTGCGCCCTTAACTTAAACATGACTTGATGTCTCAAGGGCCAGGGTCAAAACATAAAAACAACACAACTACTACCACAACACTGGGTCTCAGGCTCGGGTGCAGTAATAGGCTATCTTATAATGTACGGTAGCATGCCAAATCCATAATATATTAACATGTAGGTGTCTTAGTAGGTGTCTTAGTGCATTCTGCCATATTAACTGGGAGTCACTGAAGGTTATAACATCATCATGTTAGGCCTATAATCAGAAGTTCTGACAGTTTATTGAGCGAGGCTATTGATTGGCATCCACAAATCTGGCCTTTAATATGATGCTGCTGACTAACATGAATAGAATAACTTTCAATTACCTCGGAAATAAAATGTTCTGGATATATAAAGATAGTGAAAGAAAGATATGTAGTGGGGTGCATGTGAAGTGTATTACGGCAGAAAGATGAAAGATAGTTATCCTTTTTACTATGTTAAGGGACATTTTGACCATGTAAAAGCAGTGCTATTGTCAGACATTTGCTATTTCCCCAAAATTCTAAAGACTAAAATGTGTGTCTTGAATCTGTACTATTGAAATAATCTTTGCCTTGCATGAATGTCATAGAATTTCATCCTAGGTTCTGTATTCTACAAGTTTCTTTACAAGTGTTGGCAGTGTTTCAGTCTAGATTGAGACTAGCGCCTTTTACATTTTTTAAAATGGGACCACAATTTCCATTACCAATGATATTACTTGCTGATGTTGGACCCCACCTTTTTTATGAGAAAGAACACATTCCCAAAAATGATGCGATTATAGTAAGACGTTTCATAAGCATGTATGACCCCCTGATAATGTCATATGAAGTATTACAGACATGTGCATCACTACCAGTAGACACATTAAATTAGCAGACATTAGAAGGTCATTAAAAAGCAGATGGATGACATAAGAGAAAAGCTGCTATGGCAACCCCCATCACCAAGCAAAGCATGAACCCCAGTGAACTCTAGGTGAAATAAAGGAGTGGGCATTTAGTTACCTTTTTGTTCCACTTCTATTTAAGGCATGAGGAGAGAAAAGAAGAGAGAGATACAGAATAGATTAATGATGCGATAATTGGCAAACGAGTCAAGTTTACCTCAGCAGGTCAAACACATTGGAACTATAGCACAGTGGATTATGAGGTTGGTTAGTAGCGGAGTAGTTGGAACAGAACATTCAAGAATAAAGCTCTGGGAAGGAAATGTGTCGCTTGTCACACACAGCCTGTGGGGGAAAAGAGAGATTAAAGTAATATCTTTAGACGTGTGAATGCGGCTTTGAAGTGATGAGAACTCAAAGTTGGAGGGAGGGGGAGAGAGAGAGAGAAAACGGTAAATGACTTGTCCAGAAGTCAACTCCAGACGCGTTCATTAAAAACGACAGAACACATAGTTGCATTCCATATAGACTCCTTCAGTCTGGCTGAACGCTCGTTCAATAGTCACACAAGTGGGAACACGAGTGCATAATAATAATAATAATAATAATAATAATAATAATAGACTGGAAGAACACAAAAACACATTCTATTTAGAAAATGATAATTGGTGATTTATCACCTGTGGGTTGATAAGGCTATAACAATTAATAGCATATGGCCACCTCCATTATAGTGCTACCAGGAGAGAAGGGACGCACATTTTATCATTTGTTCATATGGCAAATTCCCTTTGCAGATGTGAAACTGTCGACAACCATCACAAGAGAAATGGCTGAATAAATCATAACGACAGCAAACAAGTGCAAACCTGTGGCTATCTATGCTAGGGAAGCAAGACAGACAGACCAACAATGTCTACGTTTCTGTATGATTCATTTGTGTTACTTATGGATTCATGCTGCTAATGCTGCTAATCAACCTCATTGTATACACTGATTGTATGGTCTTCTGGTGAAGAGTGGCGGGACTTTAACGTAAAGTGGCATGTAGCTCTGTTCACCAGCCATGTGTGTCAAAGACTGTCGAGTGAGACTAAGTGTAATATAACTGTATGGTTTGAATTGGAACTTTATTCAGTAATCAGTATGGAAAATGTATGCACTCACTAACTGTAAGTCACTCTGGATAAGAGTGTCTGCTAAATGACTAAAATGTAAAATGTAATCGTTGTAGATGCCTCTAGTCAGTGTATGCTGGTATAGAAGGGCTTGTTTGCTGGTCTAAGACTTGCAAGCAAGTCTAAATGTAATATCAATACTGTATATAGCAAAATGATTGCAGCAATACTTAAAAACTACATGATTGTCTAGACATGTATTTGCTGTAAGTCCCTGTGGTCTGTGCTTCGAAGGTTCCACTAGGTAAAGATCTAGGACAAGCTTCTCCTCCCCAAATCCTAACCTTAACCATTAGTGGGAAAACTGAACCAAGATCAGAGTCTAATAACCTGCCCAGGGACTGCGGTCGAAAATTTGCCAGCTGGCTAAAACCGACATTTTACAAAATGTTGATTAATGTGCACCGTTCCTGTAAAAATAAACGTAATAAAGTAAAGTAAAAATAACGTTTAGGGGCATCTTCACCCTACTCCATAAGGTTCTGGTCTATAAGGGGCTGGTTCCCTGGTGGGGTTAATGGCAGGACAGGCATCTGCCCCCATGGGACTGCTCCCCTCCCCTAATGCTAGATCTAATAAAACCAAATTAACCTCAGTTAGCAGTGCAGTTCCTCCTCAAAACTGAGAGGAAGAGAGAGGGGTGTGGCACAGAGAGCGGGAGGCACAGAGAGAAGGAGGCACAGAGAGAGGGAGGCACAGAGAGCAAGAGGCACAGAGAGAAGGAGGCACAGAGAGAGGGAGGCACAGGGAGAGGGAGGCACAGAGAGAAGGAGGCACAGAGAGAGGGAGGCACAGAGAGAGGGAGGCACAGAGAGAGGGAGGCACACTTAGAGAAGGAGGCACAGAGAGAGGGAGGCACAGAGAGAGGGAGGCACAGAGAGAGGGAGGCACAGAGAGAGGGAGGCACAGAGAGAAGGAGGCACAGAGAGAGGGAGGCACACTTAGAGAGGGAGGCACAGGGAGAGGGAGGCACAGAGAGAAGGAGGCACACTTAGAGAGGGAGGCACAGAGAGAGGGAGGCACAGAGAGAGGGAGGCACAGAGAGAGGGAGGCACAGAGAGAGGGAGGCACACTTAGAGAGGGAGGCACAGAGAGAGGGAGGCACACTTAGAGAAGGAGGCACAGAGAGCGGGAGGCACAGAGAGAAGGAGGCACAGAGAGAAGGAGGCACAGAGAGAGGGAGGCACAGAGAGAGGGAGGCACAGAGAGAGGGAGGCACAGAGAGAGGGATGCACAGAGAGAAGGAGGCACAGAGAGAGGGAGGCACAGAGAGGGAGGCACAGAGAGAAGGAGGCACATAGAGAAGGAGGCACAGAGAGAGGGAGGCACAGAGAGAGGGAGGCACAGAGAGAGGGAGGCACAGAGAGAGAGAGGCACACTTAGAGAAGGAGGCACAGAGAGTGGGAGGCACAGAGAGAGGGAGGCACACTTAGAGAGGGAGGCACAGAGAGAGGGATGCACAGAGAGAAGGAGGCACAGAGGGAGGGAGGCACAGAGAGAGGGATGCACAGAGAGAAGGAGGCACAGAGAGAGGGAGGCACAGAGAGAGGGAGGCACAGAGAGAGGGAGGCACAGAGAGAAGGAGGCACAGAGAGAAGGAGGCATAGAGAGAGGGAGGCACAGAGAGAAGGAGGCACAGAGAGAGGGAGGCACAGAGAGCGGGAGGCACAGAGAGAGGGAGGCACAGAGAGAGGGAGGCACAGAGAGAGGGAGGCACAGAGAGAGGGAGGCACAGAGAGAGGGAGGCACAGAGAGAGAGGGAGGCACACAGAGAGGGAGGCACAGAGAGAGGGAGGCACAGAGAGAGAGAGATGAACTTGGAGAAGAGTCCCCTAAGTAAGCTTGTCCTGGGGCTCTGTTCACAAACACAAACAGACCCCACACAGACCCAGGACAACAACAACAACAACAACACAACTAGACCCAACCAAATCATGAGAAAACAAAAAGAGAATTACTTGACACATTGGAACGAACAAACAAAAAAACTGAGCAAACTAGAATGCTATTTGGCCCTAAACAGAGAGTACACAGTGGCAGAATACCTGACCACTGTGACCGACCCAAACTTAAGGAAAGCTTTGACTATGTACAGACTCAGTGAGCATAGCCTTGCTATTGAGAAAGAGAGACCTGGCTCTCAAGAGAAGACAGGCTATGTGCACACTGCCCACAAAATGAGGTGGAAACTGAGCTGCACTTCCTAACCTCCTGCCAAATGTATGACCATATTAGAGACACATATTTCCCTCAGATTACAGCGATCCACAAAGAATTCGAAAACAAACCCAATTTTGATAAACTCCCTTATCTACTGGGTGAAAAACCACAGTGTGCCATCACAGCTGCAAGATTTGTGACCTGTTGCAAAAAGAAAAGGGCAACCAGTGAAGAACAAACACCATTGTAAATACAACCCATATTTATGTTTATTTATTTTCCCATTTGTACTTTAACTATTTGCACATTGTTACAACACTGTATATATACATAATTTGACATTTGAAATGTCTTTATTCTTCTGAAACTTCTGAGTGTAATGTTTACTGTTAATATTTATTGTTTATTTCACTTTTGTTTACTATCTACTTCACTTGCTTTGGCAATGTTAACACACGTTTCCCATGCCAATAAAGCCCTTAAATTGAATTGAATTGAATTGAATTGAATTGAGAGAGAGAGAGAGAGAGAGAGAGAGAGAGAGAGAGAGAGAGAGAGAGAGAGAGAGAGAGAGAGAGAGAGAGAGAGAGAGAGAGAGAGAGAGAGAGAGAGAGAGAGAGGAGGCACACTTAGAGAGGGAGGCACAGTATTACCTCAATCACCTCGACTAACCGGTGCCCCTGCACATTGACTCTGTACCGGTACCCCCTGTAAATAGCCTCCCTCCTGTTATTTTATTTTACTGCTGCTCTTTCATTCTTTTACATTTTAAATGTTTCCTTATCTATTTTTTACTTAACACTTTTTTTTCTTAAAACTGCATTGTTGGTTAAGGGCTTGTAAGTAAGCATTTCACTGTAGGTCTACACCTGTTGTATTAGGCGTATGTGGCAAATAACATTTGATTTGATTTGAGAGAGAGGGAGGCACAGAGAGAGGGAGGCACAGAGAGAGTCAGAGGGAAAGGAAAAAACGGAGAGAGGGAAGGAGATGAAGAGAGCGAGGCACAGAAAGAAAGTGAGAAACTAGATATTGAGGACGAAGAGAGAAAAGCACCGAGACATACACTGAAGAACAAGAAGAACAGTGGGATGAGAGAAGGAGAGAGATTGAGAGATTGAGAGAGAAAGATAGATTGAGAGAGATAAGAGAGATTGAGAGAGAAAGATAGATTGAGAGAGATAAGAGAGATTGAGAGAGAAAGATAGATTGAGAGAGAAAGAGAGATTGAGAGATAAGAGAGATTGAGAGAGAAAGATAGATTGAGAGAGATAAGAGAGATTGAGAGAGAAGTTTGAATTCCGTTTTCAAAAGACTCATACTGTGCCTGACTACGCACGGTTGATATGGCAACTAAAAAAATATATTCTGATGCCTTGTTGTTTGGGATTGATCTTCACGAAGCATTAGGGAAGGAAATGTGTCGGAATGATAAATTCAGCCATATTTCAGCTACATTATATCAATGATAACGACAGCTTGAAACTGGGAATGGACGCACACAGCACACCAACAACACAACGTGTTTGAGGGAATCAGTTTGAACGAAGCCGAGAACTTATCTTGATTATTGAGGGCCTGTTTCCCAGATGTTTCCAGCAGGATCAATGAAGAATCTCCATAGAAAATGAGTAGTTTGGGGTGCAAGGTGATTTCTAGATCAGTGATTCTGACAGCAATGTAGTTGGTCTCAAACATGCATTATTTAACAACACACATTACAAACTGAATCTATGTAAACAGACAATGTCAACCTCTCACATTGAACTCTTCGACCAGCCCATTAGCTACCACACAACATGACTGCAGGGTGTTACTGTATTTGATTGAGTGATCGCTAGCGGTTGTGAGGTAGGGTAATGATCTATAACAAAACCCATTACCGCTTTAAGAGATGGCAGGATGGTGAAGCGATGGATGACCAAGTAGCCGTGGGACGCGCCGGGGATCCTTGTCGCAATACGCCGCCACTTCCGTGGTTACACGTTACCCATGTTTCCTGTCCTGTCATTGCTTGTCAGGAAGTAATCTTCTGTGTACGTCCCCAAGGTCAAACACGAAATCTCTCGGGCTGTTTGAGATTATTTATCTAGCGACGGTGTGGTCGGGCTACTAGCGACGTAGCCGGGATATCTAAGTTCAGTGGCACTAAGATAAAAGAATGGAATGAAGGAGGGAAGATGGAGAGACGGGAGAATTTATTCATATGAAAGACCCCATTGTGACCTTAATACCATTTTGGTCATGGTTGTCAGTCATTAAAATGACTCTCTCCCCTCTCCCCTCTCCCCTCTCCCCTCTCCAAGATAAGCGCAGAGGGAAAGGCAAAGTAAAACAGACCGTACTAAGTGGACTGGCACAGCCAAGCTATCTTCTCAAAGTAGAATGGTTTATGGATATATCCTCTCCAAATCAGACTGTTATGCCACGGACATAAATGCATTTAGACAGTTCAGAGCGAGTATCAGACAGAAATGCCACTTGAACAACTTTTAGCAGTATATTTTTCTTGGTCATGAAGAGGACTAACCCTTATGAACCCTGCTAGCGTTGGATAGACAACAGATTCGACGTAGAGCGGGAGCAGATGTCTTCAGGGATACAACATATGACCTTCCAGCACAGTGGAGTGAATGTAAAATGGCTTCCAGGCCAAAGACAGACTCTGCTGCACTAGAGTAGATATATTCATTGTCTGTTTTCATATTTGCCCAAGGGCACAAACAGCAAGGTCTTTCCTGCTATCTGCCGAAGCAGAGGTCGTATACAATTATCCCAGAAATAGATTCCTAGCTATTATTCCTGTAAATATACATGGTAGACACTGTGTCATCTGTTGATATCTGTGATGGAAGATGATGATGATGAAGGTGACGTGTGTAAGTTCATCATCATCATCATCATCTACCGACTATGATGTCTAATACTCAACAGGTTTGGACACACCTGTAACTGCACTGCCATGTGCTAGCAGCAGATAGCGTTTCAACACCAAGCAATTCACTATGCAATACGCAGACCCGTCAAAAGGGCACATGGTCTCAAGTGAATCTAATTGGTCAAGCTGCCCTATCAAATCAAATAAGCCGCTTGGACACCCTATGCATTCTTATTAGGAAAATGACATTGATATCTTAAAATATAATTTTTATGTGTTCACATCTAGGCATTTAGCTGATTTCCGTCAACATGGACAACTTTAACACTAGATACGACACTGCATATGAACACTGCATATTAATGTTGAGTCATGCCCCCCTCCGTCCTTGACTTTTCCTAAATAATAATAATAATAATAATAATAATAATAATAAAACCATTTATTTGTAACACGCTTTTCAAAGACCCAAAGAGTCACAAAAAAAAAAATAATAATAATAATAATTTTTTATTTATTTAATACATGTATGTTAGAATTTCGGGATCACCAAAATAATGTGTGTTATTATAAGCAGTTTTTAAGAGGACGTCATGTGCTCATTGGTTCAAAGTGGGGTCCCTCGAGGTCCGGCTTCTCTACTATTAATAAACTGTTGTCTTGAAGTCTTCAGTTAGTGAAAATACGTTGTCTCACACCTCATATGCTACTCAGATGCATATACAGTAATCTTATTCTCAAACCTCCCACCATTAAAACGGTCTTAATTCATGCACCTTGTGTTATGTCACACCGTATTCACATATTTGACCTCAAAATTCACATCACATAGCTTAGACGTCTGAAGAACCCCATTTCCTTCAAATCAAAATAGAATGTTATTTATCACATGTGCCGAATAGATTTTACAGTGAAATGCTTACTTACGAGCCCTGTCCCAACAATGCAGAGTTAAAAAGTAAGAAACATTTGCAAAAAATACTAAAGGATGGCTGAATCCTTTTTTCAAGGGATTGATTCAGGCTTCTGCATAATGCTGAATGCCGTAGTGACCTTGTAACCCTCTTAAGCCCTCGCTAGCCCTGCCCATGTGAACGACAGCTGTACGGATCTGCATTTCAATAATTAACACTTCACAATTCCATCATTATAGCGGCGAGGTGGCGGAATGGTATCATTAGGCGCTAATAGAGATTCATGGCTGAGCGGAGGCCATTTTGGTCATATTTCACCCCCTTTCCTCCCCTCCTTTCTTCCCGTTCTCTGAACCTAGGAGGGCACAGTGACTAGACTCCCACTTCTTAATTAATTACACAAATTAGAGGGCTTTGAATAGCATGTGCCTGGGGGGGTCAATGGTACAATTTCTTTATTTTTCCCTGAGGGGGGGTCACGGGTACAATTGCTTGGTCTAAGTCGATGTTTCCTTCCCTCGGTCTCCTGACCCGCTGTCTCCTGACCCGCTGTCTCCTGACCCGCTGTCTCCTGTCCCTCTGCCTCCTGTCCCTCTGCCTCCTGTCCCTCTGCCTCCTGTCCCTCTGCCTCCTGTCCCTCTGCCTCCTGTCCCTCTGCCTCCTGTCCCTCTGCCTCCTGTCCCTCTGTCTCCGGTCTCCTGTCCCTCTGTCTCCTGTCCCTCGGTCTCCTGTCCCTCTGCCTCCTGTCCCTCTGCCTCCTGTCCCTCTGCCTCCTGTCCCTCTGCCTCCTGTCCCTCTGCCTCCTGTCCCTCTGCCTCCTGTCCCTCTGCCTCCTGTCCCTCTGCCTCCTGTCCCTCTGCCTCCTGTCCCTCTGCCTCCTGTCCCTCTGCCTCCTGTCCCTCTGCCTCCGGTCTCCTGTCCCTCGGTCTCCTGTCCCTCGGTCTCCTGTCTCTCTGTCTCCTGTCCCCTGTCCCTCTCTCTCCTTCCACCCGTCCTTCTTGTATTCTCGTCTGTTTCTCTTCTCCTCTGTCCCCATTTCTCCATATCCCTCCCTCCATCACTCCTCTCCTCTCCTTTTCTCCTCTATTGCTCTCCCTCCCTGGGAGCGGTAGCTGCGCTATCTCATAACCTTGACAATGCAGGAAGCCGCCAGTGTGTGTGTGTGTGTGTGTGTGTGTGTAAGAGAGTGTGTGTGTGTGTGTGTGTGAGACAGGTGCAAAGACTTGGTGCACAGCCAACCAGTCATCCACCAGGGAAAGGCAGCAGACAGACCGATAGAGGGGAAAATAAAACAAGCAAAATAAAACAAATATTAAATCCATTTTCAGGAACATGGACCGGAATTGGAGCAGAAATAACTTAATTGCACTCCTGAACATGCCTTGATTCCAGAGACCTTGACATTACAGAAGGGAAGCAAGTAAGTGAAAGCAGGCAGAGGAGAGATAAGGAGAAAGCTTTCAGCCTGGTGGTAAAGAGTGTTTGGTGAGAGCACGCAGAAGAATGAGGGAGCTTCATTACACCAGTCACACTGTAGGAACTCTGATTAGCAGGGCGATATCGCAGAGAGAGAGAGCGAGAGAAAGACCCCAATGAGGCCAATCTCCAATTAGAGTGATAGCCCTGGCACTAAGCATCCCTGGTGTGCGGGTCTCTCTTTTCTTTGAACTTAGCACCCCTTTCAAAAGTGTGTGTGTTCATGCCTGCATCAGCGTGTGTGTGTGCATACGTATGTGCCTGTGTTTGTGCGCATGAAGGACAAAAAGACAGAGCCCAGAACGAGGACCTGATAGATTACACTCGGGCCACATGGCTATTAGGGGGGGAAAAAGCATTTTCCACATGCCCAGATTCACCTCTAACAACACCATTTATCCACATTGGTAATCACACCCTTCCTGGGCAATTACTGACACACTAATGGAACAATGCAGGAAAATACATGCATTAATGTCGTCTCCTTTCTCTTTCCATGAATCCTCTATGATAATCATGTTATACTCTGTATCCTTGTTGAAGTGAGAAGTCAGTGAATTTAACACTTTATTAGTGTGTATTCCTCTTAGTAAGTAGCCTTTGCCTGCTCACAGTTGTTTAAAATCACATGATGCACAACAGATGTCATCAGTCTCTCCGGATGATGTCATCGGAAAAACACATCTATCTTTTTGACTACAAAACATAGAAACATGCCATTTTCACGTGGTTCTAGAGATGATCAATTTGATGTTGAAATCATGCATTTAATCAATTAGCAACAATGTGATTAATTAATGACAAAACACAATATGACTGTGGATCTGGGGGCCTACCAGTCAAAACCATGGACATAATCAGTTTCAGGTCAGTGTTCAAACCAATGACAGTGACATTCAAGATACAAGTCAGTGATTTTATTTCCCCCTCACATTTGCATGCACACACACACTGTGTCAGACCATAAGCCATCATCATAAGCCTTCCCCAGTCGCAAGATGGTCAGCTGTCACTAAACGATGTGATAGCAATGCAATCCCCCTTTCACAAATGAGGAGAGGTAGACCTAGTAATTCAGGTGACAAGAGATTCTGTCAGTGAGTAGGCTAATGCTGTAAGTGGGGTGTATGTTCTGATAGAACATACAATGAATTTGTGCCTGTTGTGTGGAAGCCGTAAATACAACTAATGACTAAATGACTGAGTTAGGTACAGTGGGGAGAACAAGTATTTGATACACTGCCGATTTTGCAGGTTTTCCTACTTACAGAGCATGTAGAGGTCTGTAATTTTTATCATAGGTACACTTCAACTGTGAGAGACGGAATCTAAAACAAAAATCCAGAAAATCACATTGTATGATTTTTAAGTAATTAATTTGCATTTTATTGTATGACATAAGTATTTGATACATCAGAAAAGCAGAACTTAATATTTGGTACAGAAACCTTTGTTTGCAATTACAGAGATCATACGTTTCCTGTAGGTCTTGACCAGGTTTGCACACACTGCAGCAGGGATTTTGGCCCACTCCTCCATACAGACCTACAGATCCTTCAGGTTTCGGGGCTGTCGCTGGGCAATACGGACTTTCAGCTCCCTCCAAAGATTTTCAATTGGGTTCAGGTCTGGAGACTGGCTAGGCCACCAGGACCTTGAGATGCTTCTTATGGAGCCACTCCTTAGTTGCCCTGGCTGTGTGTTTCAGGTCGTTGTCATGCTGGAAGACCCAGCCACGACCCATCTTCAATGCTCTTACTGAGGGTGCAGTCGTCCCTTACAAGATCTCGCGATACATGGCCCCATCCATCCTCCCCTCAATACGGTGCAGTCGTCCTGTCCCCTTTGCAGAAAAGCATCCCCAAAGAATGATGTTTCCACCTCCATGCTTCACGGTTGGGATGGTGTTCTTGGGGTTGTACTCATCCTTCTTCTTCCTCCAAACACGGCGAGTGGAGTTTAGACCAAAAAGCTCTATATTTGTCTCATCAGACCACATGACCTTCTCCCATTCCTCCTCTGGATCATCCAGATGGTCAATGGCAAACTTCAGACGGGCCTGGATATGCGCTGGCTTGAGCAGGGGGACCTTGCGTGCGCTGCAGGATTTTAATCCATGACGGCGTAGTGTGTTACTAATGGTTTTCTTTGAGACTGTGGTCCCAGCTCTCTTCAGGTCATTGACCAGGTCCTGCCGTGTAGTTCTGGGCTGATCCCTCACCTTCCTCATGATCATTGATGCCCCACGAGGTGAGATCTTGCATGGAGCCCCAGACCGAGGGTGATTGACCGTCATCTTGAACTTCTTCCATTTTCTAATAATTGCGCCAACAGTTGTTGCCTTCTCACCAAGCTGCTTGCCTATTGTCCTGTAGCCCATCCCAGCCTTGTGCAGGTCTACAATTTTATCCCTGATGTCCTTACACAGCTCTCTGGTCTTGGCCATTGTGGAGAGGTTGGAGTCTGTTTGATTGAGTGTGTGAACAGGTGTTTTTTATACAGGTAACGAGTTCAAACAGGTGCAGTTAATACAGGTAATGAGTGGAGAACAGGAGGGCTTCTTAAAGAAAAACTAACAGGTCTGTGAGAGCCGGAATTCTTACTGGTTGGTAGGTGATCAAATACTTATGTCATGCAATAAAATGCAAATTAATTACTTAAAAATCATACAATGTGATTTTCTGGATTTTTGTTTTAGATTCCGTCTCTCACAGTTGAAGTGTACCTATGATAAAAATGACAGACCTCTACATGCTTTGTAAGTAGGAAAACCTGCAAAATCGGCAGTGTATCAAATACTTGTTCTCCCCACTGTATATACAGTACAATACTGGTCAAAGGTTTTAGAACACCTACCCGTTCAAGGGTTTTTCTTTATTTGTACTATTTTCTACATATTTTTACTATTTTCTACATTGCAGAATAATAGTGAAGACATCAAAACTATGAAATAACACATATGGAATCATGTAGTAACTAAAAATGTGTTAAACAAATGAAAATATATTTTATATTTGAGATTCTTCAAATAGCCACCATTTGCCTTGATGACAGCTTTGCACACTATTGGCATTCTCTCCTGGAATGCATTTCAATTAACAGGTGTGCCTTCTTAAAAGTTAATTTGATTAATTTATTTCCGTCTTAATGTGTTTGAGCCAATCATTTGTGTTGTGACAAGGTAGGGGGGGGGGGGTATACAGAAGATAGCCCTATTTGGTAAAAGACCAAGTCCATATTATGGCAAGAACAGCTCAAATAAGCAAAGAGAAACAACAGTCCATCATTACTTTAAGACATGAAGGTCAGGCAATATGGAACATTTCAAGAACTTTGAAAGTTTCTTCAAGTGCAGTTGCAAAAACCATCAAGCACTATGTTGAAACTGAAACTCATGAGGACCACCACAGAAATGGAAGACCCAGAGTTACCTCTGCTGCAGAGGATACATTCATTAGAATTACCAGCATCAGAAATTGCAGCCCAAATAAATGCTTCACAGAGTTCAAGTAACAGACACATCTCAACATCAACTGTTAGAGGAGACTGTGTGAATCAGGCCTTCATGGTCGAATTGCTGCAAAGAAACCACTACTAAAGGACACAAATAAGAAGAAGAGACTTGCTTGGGCCAAGAAACCCGAGCAATGGACATTAGCTGGTGGAAATGTGTCCTTTGACCTGGAGTCCAAATTTGAGATTTTTGGTTCCAACTGCCGTGTCTTTGTGAGACGCGGTGTGGGTAAACTGATGATCGCCACATGTGTATTTCCCACCGTAAAGCATGGAGGAGGAGGTGTTATGGTACGGGGGTGCTTTGCTGGTGACACGGTCTGTGATTTATTTAGAATTCAAGGCACACTTAATCAGCATGGCTACCACAGCATTCTGCAGCGATACGCCATCCCATCTGGTTTGGGCTTAGTGGGACTATCATTAGTTTTTCAACAGGACAATGACCCAACACACCTCCAGGCTGTGTAAGGGTTATTTTACCAAGAAGGTGAGTGATGGAGTGCTGCATCAGATGACCTCGCCTCCACAATCCCCCAACCTAAACCAAATTGAGATGGTTTGGGATGAGTCGGACCGCAGAGTGAAGGAAAAGCAGCCAATAAATGCTCAGCATATGTGGGAACACCTTTAAAAAAAATTTTTAACCTTTATTTAACCAGGTAAGCCAGTTGAGAACAAGTTCTCATTTACAACTGTGACCTGGCCAAGATGAAGCAAAGCAGTGTGATAAAAACAACAACACAGAGTTACATATGGGGTAAAACAAACAAAGTCAAAAATACAACATAAAATATATATACAGTGTGTGCAAATGTAGCAAGTTATGGAGGTAAGGCAATAAATAGGCCATAGTGCAAAATAATTACAATTAGTATTAACACTGGAATGATAGATGTGCAAGAGATGATGTGCAAATAGAGATACTGTGGTGCAAATGAGCAAAATAAATAACAATATGGGGATGAGGTAGTTAGTTGTGTGGGCTAATTTCAGATGGGTTGTGTACAGGTGCAGTGATCGGTAAGGTGCTCTGACAACTGATGCTTAAAGTTAGTGAGGGAGACTGTTGGAAAAGCATTCCAGGTGAAGCTAGTTGAGAGAATGCCAAGAGTGTCAAAGCTGTCATCAATGCAAAGGGTGGCTTTTTGAAGAATCTCAAATATAAAATCAGATTTGAATCAATCTCGCTACAGGCCTCAGGAAGCCCAACTGACTATGACAAAGCGTCTGGTCAGCCAAACAGTCCATTCACACAGGTGCTGTTTACTAAAGGTGTGACCGTGGCGTAACGGCACCCGTAATGACACAACATTTTGCGGGGGCGGCATTGTAAACGATACCCACGCCCCGCAGCCGCATTGATTTCACAGTTTTTTTATCTGCCTTCTCAGCACCAGGCAGGTGCTGAGTTTTGTGCCAAAATAATCAGTTGCTTGATTCGATTAGGCCGCCGAACGTGTTGCTGCTTATTAACGATTGATTGCTCGTCCATGCGGAACGAATTAGAAGCAAATAAAAACTGCTAAAAACTGCTAATTGCCGGGTGAAGTACGTGGCTGCGCGCCACAACGTATAGCTGAGGACTGACTACCTTACTTCTGCCATATCAAAGGCCTTGATTACATGATTATACATCTTGGCTAAGCTCGTGCACACAAGCCGTGTTCGGAGCTGGCGGGATCCCGCCTTGCATTGTAGGGTTTTTACGCAGTACATTCGCCATAGTAACAGTACACAATAGCAGATCTCATACAACAGCAGATCTAATTAGTCATAGAGGAGGTAGGGAGTTGGGAAAGGCGATACCAGGATGCAACATTGCCCCTCTTTTTCCTCCAAAGGGAGGTTGGTGTTTGGCCAAACATTCCACAAGGGACACTGTCACCTTTTCATCAGGGGATGCGTTTTCTTTCATGACCCTGCAGGGAACTCGGGAACTCTGAGGTGTTATGACTACATGGATTCATTAAAGTTGTGAAAGAGTGGGGTCAGAGGGGTACTGAGAAACAGTGTTGACCTCTAAAGATAGAGGACCTCAGGTTGGGACCTGCTCGTTAAAGGAGAAAGATTTGATAAGCGAGGGACGGGACTGACGGGAGCGGCGTCATTCTGAATCTTTTTGGAGACTTGAGAAGATTAGAATCAAGGGCCCTGATTGAATACTCTTAAAAAGTATCCTTCCTTCCTCCCTTCCTTGAGGAAACCACTGATTTGACATGATGTGTGATTGGTGAAAGCAATGCAGTGACAAGCTTGCATTGATCAATCCATTCATGTTATATCAGTGATTATTTCATGGAAGGGTTGAAGGAAGGAGGCATTTTAAGAGTATTCAAACAGGGCCTGAGAGTCAAGGTTCTTATACATCATCATCACAACAGGACGACGGGTGCATTACTCATTCCAAAAGGGTAGCCGTGGTAATCCACAGAGTGCATGGCAGAGCACGTCTAAACAAGGGAAGTACAGGGGAGATAAGTGAGTGTTCTCACGTTGGCGAAACACCAGTCCATGCTGACGCGAACATAAAGATGGCTTATATCTTTGGAAACGTGGCAATATCAGAAAGTACTTGTTTACCGACAAGAAGTGGTATAGAAGTAGAGTTGGTTACTCCAAATTACTCTATTGCCATGACACACAAGGGTTCTGGGCCAGCATGATTCCCTTCGTTTCAGCACTGTCTTGTCGTCTTGGACCAAATAGAAAATGGAAGCTCTTTTATCTCTAGTGATTATTTCGACTATAGTAAGAGCTTGGTCTGCATCGCCCCAGATCACAGGCAAACACAGGTGTGGCTAGCTCCCAGATTAACCGTTACAATTCATGGGTGCCAATTGAATCACCAATTAATAAAACCGATATCATATGGCATCAGAGTGAAGCTCTCTGCAGCGTCTCATTCACTATTATTACAGGTGTGGGTCTGATGGAGCCATTCTCCTCTGCTGATGGAAGACAGAGAGAGGAGCTGTAACTTATTCTGACAGTGCCTGCTTTCAGCTCCGGAATACTAATGAAAACATCTTCCACAGGAAGATAGAGAGAGATAGATATAGGCAGAGAGGGAGAGGAGAGAGAGAGAGAGACAGAGGGAGAGAGAAAAACAAGAGAAAGAGAGAGAGAGAGAGAGAGAGAGAGAGAGAGAGAGAGAGAGAGAGAGAGAGAGAGAGAGAGAGAGAGAGAGAGAGAGAGAGAACTTGTCAGTTGGATACACTGTCGAGATCAGCTGGTGGAAAATTCACACCATGGGTGGCTGGGTCCCCTTATTAGTCTCTCAGTCAGTCTGTCTGGTGATAGTCTTGAGAAGGGTTGGGCGAGGGGGTCTGGTTCTGGAGAATGGTTGGATGAGGGGGTCTGGTGATAGGCTGGAGAAGGGGTTGGATGAGGGGGTCTGGTTCTGGAGAAGGGTTAGGTGAGGGGTTATGGTTCTGGAGAAGGGTTGGGAGAGGGGGGCTGGTTTACCACCCATTCCTCCTTATACTATATGTCTGCCTCATCTCTAATCCACTACTTTTCCCAACATGTTCCTCATTTACCTGGCAATGCGTCAAATCACAAACAAGTCAGTGCTTTTGGCCATCCTAGCTCTTAGCCCTCTATCTCTCACCACAGTATTGCAGTATTGGAGCTAGTTATAGGAATGTATTGATGGATTCTGAAATGGAGTTGCAATTGTGATGCTCGGGAGGTAGTTGTAATCACCAGCGTTTGATACAAAACAAAACGCTATTGTTCTGCTGATTCTGAGAAAAAAGAGGGGCTCTTCGTGTGGGAGGTGTCTGAATTCACCACCATGGAAGAAGATCCATTATTTTATGTGGACTGTTGAACAAATGGGTTTTGGCTCAAATATATCTAAGTACTTTATGGTGGATAGTCTTACGATAAGAACCACCACCCCATGGCAATTAAAGCTTCTTTTTTTTTTTTTATCCAATATATAGTTTCTGACAGTCTGCCTTTTTATTGCACAATCACCTCTGAATTTTTTAAATATAGAAAACGTAGATAAAAGCAACTCAAAATGAAATAACAACATCTGACGTGTGACATTTGTTTCATTTGATACTATCCATTCTCCAAAGGCAAAAAGTCGGATGGCAGAAAATATAATTGACTTTACCTGACACATCCAGTTCCGAATTACAATAGTTTATAAATCCCATGTGGTTAGCACATGCTTTCACAGTAAACTACGTTCTCTTTTCGAGGTCAGCGAAACAATGTGGGAGGTCGTATGATAATGGCCATGTACTTCCAGTGACCACATCCATTCTTCCTGTTTGTCTGTTTAACCCTGTCTACATGCTGGGTATTCCATTCACACCCCGAACGTTTTCCATTTCCAGTTCAGTCATGGATACCTTTGGGGAGCTTCGTTCATGCTATGATGCCACTGTGGCTGGAAGTCATACTGTTTTGAAGGTTTCAAAGGTTCAGGCCTAGGTCTCTCATCCCATATAGGAAGTGTGTTTGTGAAAAATGGCCTAGCTAGAAGCTAAGCTAATACAATTGAGTTCTGTTGGAATTGAATTGAACACAGCAGCTAAAAACTTGACTGCATTTCGAATAAAGCTAAACTTCCTTTGATGCTAAAGCGCTAACTTGACAGACACAGTTGGTAATAGCACCAACAGATCCGTTAGCTCCCTTCTGAACTCTTAGAACCAAGGGTGAATACACAGAAAAGTATCAGCTGATGACAGGTATTATATTTTATTTTAGATGTGTGAGCAAATCTTTTGACCAATTGCAGAACATCTGGTTATGTTTCAACATCAAATAGGGCTATTTATGCGGTTTTATCATTAGAAGTGACCTCTACTGACAGAGAAGTCAGTCAGTCTGAAAACACTGTTAAAAGAAGAACAGGTGGAACAAGAATGACACCCACATCGAAAAGTCAATGTTGATTTATGCATGGTTGATAGCCCTTTGAAGTATAATACTACATTCAATCTTAATCTACCTTGAATCCAATGCCTCACTTGTATACCAGATCCCCATAGCAATCAATACAGTGCAGATCACAAATCTAATAACATGTATTTCTTATAAGCCCAATATGGCATGTGCTGGAATATCATTGACAATGTGTTATTCATACATGAAGATGCAAAATGATGAGTTGGATAAAGGAGAAAAATATTGGACATTCACACAGATATTGTCTGAGATAAATCGACCAGCGTTTAAAATAAAGGTAATCATTTTGACACGCTAAAGTGATTTTGAACTTTCATTTTTCACATTACATTGAGGGCACAATCGATAATGCTACACAATAGAGGTTACCGGAATCAGATACTGAAATTTCCCAGTACCCATGCTACTGCACTTCAGATCTCTTCTTATTGTTGCTTCCTTAAAAGGGACCACATTCACTTAAAATACACAATCATACATTTTAGGATGTGACAGAGAGAAGTGCCATTGCTGTTACATGGGAATTAAGCATGATGAAGAAGAAAGTTACAATGCAGATTTCATCATGTACTATGTCACGGGCTTCGTCCCAAATGCCACCCTATTCCCTATATAGTGCACTACTGACCAAAGTCCTATAAGTAGTGCACTATATAGGGAATAGGGTGCAAACTGGGACATACCAATGAACTGCTTAGAGAAACATAAGACAATGAAGAGATACGTACTGTATGGTACACATTCGTACTGGACTTCTAGGTACTTATAGGTTCCGGGGCAAGGGTCAGGAAATACATCTGGTCCAGCCACTACAGCACACTGGGTCCGATTATTACATCTGAAAAGGAAGAGAAAGGTCAGATTAAAGGTCAGGTTAACGGGGCAACCTGGGATTCAAACAACAAAGCGGCCAGCCTGCCACCATTTTTGGTAAACAGCTGAGGGACGGAGCTAGAGAAATGTTACCACTCTCAAATTCATAGACAGACCTATGGATGCAAGGACTGACCATCCAGGATGATCAAAATGATGGTTTTACAGCAAGTGTTAAAACCTTAGTGTGTGTTTGTGGATTCAGATATACTGACAATAGAATCATACAGTCAATATCCAGAGGTACCACAATCAAACGCTGATGTTGGTACATTGGCAAATATGATAAATATTTAGCATGTGGTTAATGAACTGGAATTAATTCCCATTTCATTTCGCTGCTCAGATTAAGAAGTCGATGCATTTGCGGGTTCATTGATTTCCATGCTGTCAACGGTAAAATCATCCATTTGACGAGAAGAAGAAGGTTGGACTCGGGCTAAAACAACGTCTACGTTCCAAATGACACCCTATTCCCTTTATAGTGCAATACTTTTGACCAGAGGCATATGGTCCCTGGTCAAAAGTAGTGCACTATTTAGGAAATATGGTGCCATTTGAGACTCAGTCAATTTCTCTGCCGTGATATGAATTTGGAATGTGTGAGGACTGATACTCAGGGCATGACGGACGGGGAGAGGAAACAGTCGGCCGAGTGCAAAATCGGCTCAGACGCGAAAGAGCTTTCACCTCGGCTTTCATTAACAACACAATTACTTGGCTGGCAGTGTCTTACATCTGACATTTTACTTTTGGCATTCATCAATCAAAGCTCAATCCCACCATGTGCACCCGGTGATCTCGCCAGGCGTAATGACAACACTTACTGCACAACATTTACTATCACATGCTTAACCCTATCAGTCCCCAGACTGATCGGCTTTTCATTTACGGTATCTGACCTTAATTTATCTGCATGTCCAGACCTTATATTTAGCCTCACATTGAAGTATTTTACCATTTTCTTTTCAGGACAACCAGGGATACAAGTAAAACACAAAACAATTTGACATAAACAGATCCATTAAGGTCAATCAAAGCAAAAACCTGATAGAAATGCATTTATACACTATATATGACCAAAAGTATGTGGACACCTGCTGGTCTAACATCTCATTCCAAAATCATGGGCATTAATATGGAGTTGGTCCCCCCTTTGCTGCTATAACAGTCTCCACTCTTCTGGGAAGGCTTTCCACTAGATGTTGGAACATCGCTGCGGGGACTTGCTTCCATTCAGCCACAAGATCATTAGTGAGGTCGGGCACTGATGTTAGGCGATTAGGCCTGGCTCTCAGTCGGCGTTCCAATTCATCCCAAAGGTGTTCGATGGGGTTGAGGTCAGGACTTTGTGCAGGCCAGTTAGGTTCTTCCACACTGATCTTGCAAACCATTTCTGTATGGACCTCACTTTGTGCACGGGGGGATTGTTATGCTGAAACAGGAAAGGGCCTTCCCCAAACTGTTGCCACAAAGTTGGAAGCACATAAATGTTTAGAATGTCATTGTATGCTGCAGCATTAACATTTCCCTTCACTGGAACTAAGGGGCCTAGCCCGAACCATGAAAAACAGCCCCAGACCATTATTCCTCCTCCACCAAACTTGACAGTTGGCACTATGCATTTGGGCAGGTAGCGTTCTCCTGGCATCCGCCAAACCCAGATTTGTCCTTCAGACTGCCAGACGGTGAAGCGTGATTCATCACTCCAGAGAACGCATTTCCACTGCCCCAGAGTCCAATGGCGGTGAGCTTTACACCACTCAAGCCCACGCTTGGCATTGCGCATGGTGATCTTAGGCTTGTGTGCGGCTGCTCGGCCATTGAAACCCATTTCATGAAGCTCCCGACGAACAGTTCTTGTGCTGACGTTGCTTGCAGAGGCAGTTTGGAACTCGGTAGTGAGTGTTGAAACCGAGGCACCTGGCGGTCCCGTTCTGTGAGATTAAGTGGCCTACCACTTCTCGGCTGAGCCGTTGTTGCTCCTAGACGTTTCCACTTCACAATAACAGTACTTACAGTTGACCGGGGCAGCTCTACCAGGGCAGGATTTTGACAAACTGACTTGTTGGAAAGGTGGCATCTTATGATGGTGCCACGTTGAAAGTCACTAAGTCAGTAAGGCCATTCTACTGCCAATGTTTGTCTATGGAGATTGCATGGCTGGGTGCTCGATTCTATACACCTGTCAGCAACGGGTGTGGCTGATATAGCCAAATCCACTAACTTGAAGGGGTGTCCACATACTTTTGTATATATTGTGTATGAATACTCTAAGTACAGAAATTGTTTTCTCACCGGAAAATTAATATCCAACTAGTCAATGACAACTGTGTGGAGTTTGGAGTTTGGGACAGCGACTATGTGAGCTTATTACAGTATTATAGACACTATGTCCCTAATTTCCTATTATCTTATATGGAGAAGAACACCTTACCTTTTTATTAATTTTTGTCATTTTTAGCAGACGCTCTTATCCAGAGCGACTTACAGTTAGTGAGTGCATACAGTGAGGGAAAAAAGTATTTGATCCCCTGCTGATTTTGTACGTTTGCCCACTGACAAAGAAATGATCAGTCTCTAATTTTAATGGTAGGTTTATTTGAACAGTGAGAGACAGAATAACAACAAAACCCCTCTGCAAAACATGACTTAGTACTTGGTGGCAAAACCCTTGTTGGCAATCACAGAGGTCAGACGTTTCTTGTAGTTGGCCACCAGGTTTGCACACATCTCAGGGGGGATTTTGTCCCACTCCTCTTTGCAGATCTTCTCCAAGTCATTAAGGTTTTGAGGCTGATGTTTGGCAACTCGAACGTTCAGCTCCCTCCACATATTTTCTATGGGATTAAGGTCTGGAGACTGGCTAGGCCACTCCAGGACCTTAATGTGCTTCTTCTTGAGCCACTCCTTTGTTGCCTTGGCCGTGTGTTTTGGGTCAATGTCATGCTGGAATACCCAACCACGACCCATTTTCAATGCCCTGGCTGAGGGAAGGAGGTTCTCACCCAAGATTTGACGGTACATGGCCCCGTCCATCGTCCCTTTGATGCGGTGAAGTTGTCCTGCCCCCTTAGCAGAAAAACACCCCCAAAGCATAATGTTTCCACCTCCATGTTTGACGGTGGGGATGGTGTTCTTGGGGTCATAGGCAGCATTCCTCCTCCTCCAAACACGGCGAGTTGTTGATGCCAAATAGCTCAATTTTTGTGTTGTTATTCTGTCTCTCACTGTTCAAATAAACCTACCATTAAAATTATAGACATTATGATAATTTCTTTGTCAGTGGGCAAACGTACAAAATCAGCAGGGGATCAAATACTTTATCACTGTACATTTTATTTATTATTATTATTAATTTTTTTCATACTGGCCCCCTGTGGGAATCGAACCCACAACCCTGGCGTTGCAAGCGCCATGCTCTACCAACTGAGCTACACGGAACCTTCTAACGACTCTTGTGTAGCTTGTGAGCATCATAGAGCAGAGTCTCAGCTTTTCATATATAGCTTTTAATAGTGCTCAAACCATTCAGACTCTATAGACGTTTTTGTAAAAAGACCCGGCACCGGGCCCTTTTGGAATCTGCCCTTGTCTCACAAACACCGCTCTAGCTCAGCCCCTGTTAATCACACAGACTAATGGTATCTACGGACAAAATCCAATGAATCCAAATGGTACAACCCAGAAGTCCGTAGCTCAAACAGTGTTTAATAAGGGTTAGAAGTCCAAAACGTGCCGGCGTTACGGAGGGATTCATTGGATTAAACAAGTGTATTGATTGATATGAATGAATCATCTGTGCACATCAGTAGACCAACAGGAGGCAAAAGGTCAATGTCACAGCTAGAGGAGTTAGAAGTCACATGCCCGTGAACCTCTGCTTAACATCCTTGGTAAAAATCTATAAACCATACAATCAAATTGGCAAATCTACTAGCATTACCTGGCTATATATAAAACATATTGACTACCAAATCTACTAGCATTAGCTGGCTATAGCTAAAACATATTGACTACCAAATCTACTAGCATTACCTGGCTATATCTCAAATTTCCAACTCCACTTCCATCTACTAGGTTAATCTGGCAGTATCTAAAATTAAATTACTTGTCACCGAGAGCCATTCACAATGTACTATATGCCCTATGCATATGAGCCAATCCTCTTGGTCATCCTTGACAAGCTATGCATAAATATAAAACTCATATCGAAATCTTCTGATATCTACTAGGTTCATCTGGCAATATCTAGAATGTATTTACTTCTCAATGAGGAGCCGTTCATACACAATGTAAATCAAAGAAGGTCAAGGCGCAAGCTGACACAATGATTCATACAGCACAATTAAAGGGTTCCCTTACACCTTAATTAACATTGATTGTCCCTGGACTAATCAATCGCTCCAGTGAGGGGAGAGAGTGAAGGCAAGTCTCGTTTACAACCTCGCCCCTTAATGAGATATGGTCCGGAGCTTCAGCACCTATACGGGCTTTATGGGGTCGTGACCCCACGCGTCACTCACTCACCCCGGATTACGGGATGAGGGGGGCGAGAGCCTCCGTTAGACACATGTCTGGAGGACCGTTTGTTCATAGGAAGAGTTAATTCCAAAGGCTATAAACGCCACTCAAATAAATAAGGGTCATGCCAATGAAAGAAGACAATTATAAAAGCCTTCCTTATCGCCGGGCAGGTTTCTCTCTCTTGGTTTACTATCAAGGAATAGAGGGGGTCTTATAATTGTCAAAGGTGATGGGGTGAGTAGATGTTGCGATTGGATGTCAGCTGGAGTTAGAAAGACAAGGTCAATGGGGACAGGTATTACGGGTGAGCTCTTCAAACACACATGGGCAAACAAAGGCGTACACACAACAAATAATTGTGAACATACATGTATACACACAAACACAGTACATTATCTTAAATACATTTTACAAGAAAAAGCTATTATGTTATTTCTCCTGTTTATAAGAATTAATAGATGAAAACTTACCCCCCTGAATATTTAAAGAGGAGTGCTCTCTTTGCAGAAGGGCTATTATACAGTCGTGGTCAGAAGTTTTGAGAATGACACAAATACTAATTTTGAAAATGAACTTAATCCCCAAAGAACATTTCCACTGCATTTCAGCCCTGCCACAAAAGGACCAGCTGCCATCATGTCAGTGATTCTCTCGTTAACACAGGTGAGAGTGTTGACGAGGACAAGGCTGGAGATCACTCTGTCATGCTGATTGAGTTAGAATAACATTCTGGAAGCTTTAAAAGGAGGGTGGTGCTTGAAATCATTGTTATTCCTCTGTTAACCATGGTTACCTGCAAGGAAACACATGCCGTCATCATTGCTTTGCACAAAAAGGGCTTCACAGGCAAGGATACTGCTGCTAGTAAGATTGCACCTAAATCAACCATTTATCGGATCATCAAGAACTTCAAGGAGAGAGGTTCAATTGTTGTGAATAAGGCGTCAGGGCGCCCAAGAAAGTCCAGCAAGCGCCAGGACCGTCTCCTAAAGTTGATTCAGCTGCGGGATCGGGGCACCACCAGTGCAGAGCTTGCTCAGGAATGGCAGCAGGCAGGTGTGAGAGCATCTGCACGCACAGTGAGACGAAGACTTTTGGAGGATGGCCTGGTGTCAAGAAGGGCAGCAAAGAAGCCACTTCTCTCCAGGAAAAACATCAGGGACAGACTAATATTCTGCAAAAGGTACAGGGATTAGACTGCTGAGGACTGGGGTAAAGTCATTTTCTCTGATGAATCCCCTTTCTGATTGTTTTGGGGCATCCGGAAAACACCTTGTCCGGAGAAGACAAGGTGAGCGCTACCATCAGTCCTGTGTCATGCCAACAGTAAAGCATCCTGAGACCATTCATGTGTGGGGTTGCTTCTCAGCCAAGTGAGTGGGCTCACTCAGAATTTTGCCTAAGAAAACAACCATGAATAAAGAATGGTACCAACACATCCTCCGAGAGCAACTTCTCCCAACCATCCAAGAACAGTTTGGTGACGACCAATGCCTTTTCCAGCATGATGGAGCACCTTGCCATAAGGCAAAAGTGATAACTAAGTGGCTCAGGGAACAAAACATCGACATTTTGGGTCCATGGCCAGGAAACTCCCCTGACCTTAATCCCATTGAGAACTTGTGGTCGATCCTCAAGAGGCGGGTGGACAAACAAAAACCCACAAATTCTGACAAACTTCAAGCATTGATTATGCAAGAATGGGCTGCCATCAGTCAGGATGTGGCCCAGAAGTTAATTGACAGCATGCCAGGGCGGATTGCAGAGGTCTTGAAAAAGAAGGGTCAACACTGCAAATATTGACTCTTTGCATAAACGTAATGTAATTGTCAATAAAAGCCTTTGACACTTATGGAATGCTTGTAATTATACTTCAGTATACCATAGTAACATCTGACAAAAATATCTCTTAACACTGAAGCAGCGAACTTTGTGAAGACCAATACTTGTGTCATTCTCAAAACTTTTGACCACGACTGTACATAGCCAATACCATCCTCCATATAACTGTTTATTTTTTATTAAAACATGTTGACTGAAGGCCATGTCATTTTCAAAACTTTCATCATGGTTTGTAATACAATTACTCTGGGGTGGATTAAACTATACAATACTCCATGATGTGGGTTGCACATTTAATCCCTGCCTTTACATCTGTCTTGACCAATATTCCAGTTCCCACAAGGCATTGTGGCACATATCATGCAATGCACAGCCTACGACTTAACCTCTCTATCAAGCTGCATCCGGAACGGCACACCCCCATCCCCTATTTACTACACTACGTTTGACCATAGCCCTATTTAGTGCACTACTTTAGACCAGGGCCAATAGAGCTCTGATCAAAAGTAGTGCACTGTGTAAGGAATAGGGTGCCATTTGGGACGCACCCCTCAGTCTCATGTCAACTGGCTTCCTCAAAGCACATATAGTACTCCAGATGAATAACCCCCAGAAAGAAATAAAAAATTATGTATTAAAATGAAACACATTAAGTCCCACTTGGCGCTATGACTTCACAATGACCAATTAGGAGGAAAATCTGGGTTTCATCAGACTCTTGGCTCAGACGCAGCCCCTTTGAACCAGCAGGGTGAACCAACGGATTCTCATGGTGTTGATTGATTCAAATATGTAATTAAATAATGGGATCACATATTTCCCCTAGACGCTGATATTGGGACATTATTTAATTTCCCCAGTTATGGTTAAGGTTAGGATTGGGGGAGGGGAAGCTGATCTGAGTTCTGTACCTTGGGGAAACTTCACCCTGGAACAATGTGCGTTGGAGTGCTTCTAGGGAAAGGTTAAGAATAACATCACTCGCATTGTATTTAGTAAGTGTAAGGGTCAAACAAAAATACATATTTGAGTGAATTCATTTTTATTTTGACAAAGAAAGACAAAACCCTTATTGTAGGGGTATGATTTTAAAGGTTTGTGGTCATAAGCACATCTTTCAAACCGTAGGTGCTGGGTAAATAAAGAACACCTGTGAAGAACAGCAAGCCCCGCACACTGTTTATGCTGCCAATTCACCACGTTAAGGGGTATGATTTGAACACACCTATGTACCTTCCAAATGCTTAACATGCAAGGTGTGTTGTCTAATGGAATGGAATTTCAAAATGTTCTCTATTTGATTTGAGAAGTCAAATTACTATGGATTATATGATGTACGGTGAATGCTGCAAACTTGACAGATCCAAACTTGACAGGTTGTTGCAGCAGATCCTAAATTACTGTAGAAAAAGAAGGAAAAAATGGCTCCAAACAAAGGATAACATTGTACATTCAGCATCTGCAAGTACCAATTGCATATTTACTCCGTCTCAGAACACGGACAGAAAGAAAAAAGGTGATCATATTAAAGGAGGAGAAAAAAAACAAATGTTGACATTAACAGCCTGCTTCAGTAAAATGTCAACAGAGTATTCAACACCATCTCAGGGCTTTTTTTTTTGGGGGGGGGGGGGGATGCGATAGTCTCTGCTTCATCATTTTTCAATTTGGCTACAACCCCTGCTACAGCAGCCCCCGGCCAAGCCTTCCCACCCTACCCTTTGCCACCTGCTCCCTCGTCTGCCGTTTGTTATAGCGGACAGATTAGGGCTCAGAAAGCACAGCTGACAACGGTGGATGTGGCACAAAGCGCAGAGCCCCATGTAAGCACAAACCGTAATCGCTATAATCGCTGCTTGATCCCACCGCTGCCACCAAATGACAATGAATGGGTTCATTCATCACCCCATCCACCTCCTACTACAATACTGTGGTGTCTGTCCAATACTGGGGCTGTGGCGTCCACTGTCAATGACATAGATTTGTCAGTGTTAGAAAACTAAAATACAGGATAGAGTCTGTATCAATCTCCCCCTTCAGTTATCAATAAACTGAAATACTGTTTGAAATCTGTGCGAAATGACACAGACGAGTCCAATAAACTGTTTATGACAGAACAATAGTCATGGGTTTGAGATAATAGTGACCAGTAGCATTAGCTGCATTGAATTGCTACATAACAGACAATGTTTACAATAATATCTTTAAGACATTTCCCAAAACAGCCATAATGTGGTGCAAAGGCTCCACAGAAGTCCACCAACAGGGACTGAGTTGCGTTTGAGGAATAAACGTGTCAAAAAGAAACAAACACTTCCATTTACGAGTCCCGTGCGTGTCCCCTTGCATGTCTGTTTGAGTGTGCTAGCTGGGGGAAGAGCATCATAGTGCAACACTGACAAAGTATCTGTTATTAGTCTGCCTCCAGTGGCAATAAGGGACAATCGTGTTCTATGTTCTTTAGAGGAGAGTGAGGAGAGAGGAGCTACAAGTCTTATCCAACCTGGTCTGGACAGGTCTGAAATGAGAGGTGTGGGAGGGTGAAAGAGAAAAAAGAGGGAGTAAGAAAGAAAGAGTACATCATACACCGCCTTCAGAGAGTATTCACACCCCTTGAATTTTCCCACATTTTGTTGTGTTACAGCCTGAATTTCAAAATGATTAAATTGAGATTGTGTGTCACTGGCCTACACACAATACCCCATAATGTCAAAGTGGAATTGTGTTTAGAAATTTGTACAAATTAATTAAAAACACAAAAGCTGAAATGTCTTGAGTCAATAAGTGTTGAACCCCTTTATTATGGCATGCCTAAATAAGTTCAGGAGTAAAAATGTCACATAATAAGTTGCATGGACTCACTCTGTGTGCAATAATTGTGTTTACATTATTTTTGAATGAATACCTCATCTCTGTACCCCACACATACAATTATCTGTACGGTCCCTCAGTCCAGCAGTGAATTTCAAACACAGATTCAACCACAAAGACCAGGGAGGTTTTCCAATGCCTCACAGAATAAGAAGAGCACCTATTGGTGTCACGCCCTGGCTCTGGGGACACTGTTATGTTGAGCCAGGGTGTGTAATTCTATGTTTGTATTTCTATGTTGG
Source organism: Coregonus lavaretus (assembly GCF_964263955.1). NCBI lineage: Eukaryota > Metazoa > Chordata > Actinopteri > Salmoniformes > Salmonidae > Coregonus > Coregonus lavaretus. The sequence goes on along the minus strand of NW_028162152.1, from coordinate 40,898 downwards.
CCTGAGTGACTCCCAATCAGAGGCAACGAGTGTCAGCTGGTTGTCTCTGATTGGGAGCCATATTTAACTGACTGTCTTTCACTTTGTGTTTGTGGTTTCTTGTTCCGTGTTGGTTCGTGTTGTAACCAGGGACGTCACGTTTTCGTTTTGTTGGTTTTGTTCGTGTGTTCATTCATTTAATAAAATGTTCGCATTCAACGCTGCGCCTTGGTCCTCCTCTGTAGATGACGATCGTGACAGAAGAAACCACCAAGATGTGACCAAGCAGCGTGTCCAGGAGCCATCGCCAGGGAGATCCCTAACAGAGCTCCTTCGCCTCCTCGACTGGGTCAAGCCGAGTGAGGAAGAGAAGGGCTTGACATTGTGGCAGAAGGGCGAAAGGCTGGCGAGGGACATGGAGACCTGGTCCACGGGTAGGGGAGACGCCCAGAACATTTTTAGGGGGGGGCTAACGCCGTGGACGACGGGCCAGCAGGAGACCGCGGCAGAGCGGCCCAGCGGATTGGCAGAGGAGGCCGCCAGGTTACGGGGGCCACTGGTCGAAGAGGGGGTGGAAGATGTAGAGGCACGGCGAGAGGTACTGGCGTGTGTTGCCAGTCCGGTCCGGCCTGTTCCTGATCCCCACGTAGGGCCAGTGGTGTGTGTTCCCAGTACGGTCCGGCCTGTTCCTGCCACTCGCACCAAGTCTACGGTGCGCGTCGCCAGCCCAGTCCGGCCCATTCCTGCTCCCCGCACCAAGTCTGTGGTGCGTTTCGTCAGCCCTGTCCGGCCCGTTCCTGCTCTCCGCACCAAGTCTGTGGTGCGCGTCGCCAGCCCAGTCCGGCCCGTTCCTGCTCTCCGCACCAAGTCTGTGGTGCGCGTCGCCAGCCCAGTCCGGCCCGTTCCTGCTCTCTGCACCAAGTCTGTGGTGCGCGTCGCCAGCCCAGTCCGGCCCGCTCCTGCTCCCCACACCAAGCCAGTGGTGTGCGTCGTCAGTCCAGCACGGCCCGTGCCTGTTCCCCACACCAAGCCAGTGGTGTGCGTCGTCGGTCCGGCACGGCCCGTGCCTGTTCCACTGGTGCCTGGTCCGGCACCGGTCAGATGCGTTACGCCGGAGCTAGAGCAATCCGCTCCATCAGTGTGCAGTCCAGCTCCGGCCAGCGGGGCCAGACCGGACCAGGGGTACTTTGGGGGGTTGGAGAGGGAGTGGGGATCAGGCCCGGAGCCGGATCCGCCGCCAAGGCGGAGTGCCCACCCGGTCCCTCCCTTGTGGTATTTAGTTGGCGCGGTCGGAGTCCGCGCCTTTAGGGGGGGGTACTGTCACGCCCTGGCTCTGGGGACACTGTTATGTTGAGCCAGGGTGTGTAATTCTATGTTTGTATTTCTATGTTGGCCTGAGTGACTCCCAATCAGAGGCAACGAGTGTCAGCTGGTTGTCTCTGATTGGGAGCCATATTTAACTGTCTGTCTTTCACTTTGTGTTTGTGGTTTCTTGTTCCGTGTTGGTTCGTGTTGTAACCAGGGACGTCACGTTTTCGTTTTGTTGGTTTTGTTCGTGTGTTCATTCATTTAATAAAATGTTCGCATTCAACGCTGCGCCTTGGTCCTCCTCTGTAGATGACGATCGTGACAATTGGTAGATGAGTAAAAATAAAAAAAGCAGATATTGAATATCCCTTTGAGCATTGTGAAGTTACACTTTGGATGGTGTATCAATACACCCAGTCACTACTAACTCGGTTGCCGGAGAGGAAGGAAAACGCTTTAAAACAGTTTAATGGCTGTGATAGGACAAAACTGAGGATTGATCAAAACATGCATCGTGTTTGTAACAAGGCACTAAATTAATACTGCAAACAATTTGGCAAAGAAATTAACTTTATGTTCTGAATACAAAGTGTTTGGGGCAAATCCAACACAACACATCACTGAGTACCACTCTTCATATTTTCAAGCATGTTGTGTGCTGCATCATGTTATGGGAATGCTTGTCTTCGACAAGGACTAGGGAGTTTTTTTTGATAAAAAGAAAAATAATAGAGCTAAGTACAGGCAAAATCCTAGAGGAAAACCTGGTTCAGTCTGCTTTCGAACAGACACTGGGAGACAAATTCACCTTTCAGCAGATCAATAACCTAAAGGCCAAATATACACTGGAGTTGCTTACATTGAATGTTCCTGAGTGGGCTAGTTACAGTTTTAACTTAAATTGGCTTGCAAATCTATGGCAAGACTTTAAAATAGCTGTTTAGCAATGATCTGCAACCAACTTGAAAGAGCTTGAAGAATTTTTATATTGTACAATCCAGGTGTGCAAAGCTCTTATAGATTACCCAGAAATACTTACAGCTATAATCACTAACAATGGTGATTCTAACATGTATTGACTCAGTGGTTTTCATTATGGGGTATTGTGTGTGTAGATGGGTGAGGGGAAAAAAATTATTTAATCCATTTTGAATTCAGGCGTTAAGAACAATATGTGGAATAAGTCAAGGGGTATGAATACTTTCTGAAGGCACTGGAGATCATGAGAGAGAGGGAGTAGAGAGAGAAAGGGGAATGGAGAGAGTGAGAGAGAGAGGGAGTGAGAGAAAGAAAGAGGGAATAAAAAAAGATAGAAGACCGAGAAAAAAGGAAAGAGAGCGAACAAGAGTGACGGACAGGTCAATATCCTTTTCCGTCTGTAGGGAGCCATTGCGCTTTAGTGATGGTGCTCCTGTCCACAGTAGACTTCATTCATTGTCTATGCCAGCTGCACGCCAAAGCATCAATCTTTTTCATTCAGCCCGTCTCCCAGCCTGGCACAAATCCGCCTTAAAAACTGCATGACCATTTCAAAACAATATACAGTATATACAATTTTTAAAAGGAGGCAAACGTGCCTTTTCTTTATTTTATCCCCACACTACAGCGAAATGTCCTTGTGCAGTGCCAGGAGGTTTTTAAAACAAGAGTCAAGGACGTCGTAGAGAGCCATGGTATACGTCCAGTGTGTGTATGTGTTAATTGGGTGTGCCCTTTGACCCCTTTCACGCAGTCCTCTTCGGAGTGCAAGTCATACTGTGTCTGCCATACAAAGGCATGGTACCTTGCATCTTTCCGTGGACTAAAGTCCATTCTATAATTTAGCATTGAAACTGCATTAGTCTTGACAGGGACTTGGTTCAAAGTGCATATTATGAAGATGCCCACAAGCACACCACCGGTCCAAAGTTTTAGAACACCTACTCATTCAAGGTTTTTTCTTTATTTTCTACATTGTAGAATAATAGTGAAGACATCAACTATGAAATAATACATATGGAATCATGTAGTAACCAAAAAAAGTGTTAAACAAATCAAAATATATTTTATATTTGAGATTTTTCAAATAGCCACCCTTTGCCTTGATGACAGCTTTGCACACTATTGGCATTCTCTCAACCAGCTTCATGAGGTAGTCACCTGGAATGCATTTCAATTAACAGGTGTGCCTTCTTCAAAGTTAATTTGTGGAATTTATTTCCTTCTAAATGTGTTTGAGCCGATCAGTTGTGTGGTGACAAGGTAGTGGGGTATACAGAAGATAGCCCTATTTGGTAAAAGACCAAGTCCATATTATGGCAAGAACAGCTCAAATAAGCAAAGAGAAACAACAGTCCATCATTACTTTAAGACATGAAGGTCAGTCAATACGTAACAATTCAAGAACTTTGAAAGTTTCTTCAATTGGAGTTGCAAAAACCGTCAAGCACTATAATGAAACTGGCTCTCATGAGGACCGCCACAGGAATGGAAGACCCAGAGTTAACTCTGCTGCAGAGGATAAGTTCATTAGAGTTACCAGCCTCAGAAATTGCAGCCCAAATAAATGCTTCACAGAGTTCAAGTAACAGACACATCTCAACATCAACTGTTCAGAGGGGACTGTGTGAATCAGGCCTTCATGGTCGAATTGCTGCAAAAAAACACTACTAAAGGACACAAATAAGAAGAAGAGACTTGCTTGGGCCAAGAAACACGAGCAATGGACATTAGACCAGTGGAAATGTGTCCTTTGGTCTGGAGTCAAAATTGGAGATTTCTGGTTCCAACCGCTGTGTCTTTGTGAGACGCAGTGTGGATGAATGGATGATCGCCGCATGTGTATTTCCCACCATAAAGCATTGAGGAGGAGGTGTTATGGTGTGTGGGTGCTTTGCTGGTGACACTGTCAGTGATTTATTTAGAATTCAAGGCACATTTAATCAGCATGGCTACCACAGCATTCTGCAGCGATACGCCATCCCATCTGGTTTGGGCTTAGTGGGACTATCATTTGTTTTTCAACAGGACAATGACCCAACAGACCTCCAGGCTGTGTAAGGGCTATTTTACCAAGGAGAGTGATGGAGTGCTGCATCAAATGACCTGGCCTCCACAATCCCCCGACCTCAACCAAATTGAGATGGTTTGGGATGAGTCGGACCGCAGAGTGAAGGAAAAGCAGCCAACAAGTGCTCAGCATATGTGGGAACTCCTTCAAGACTGTTGGAAAATCATTCCAGGTGAAGCTGGTTGAGAGAATGCCAAGAGTGTGCAAAGCTGTCATCAAGGCAAAGGGTGGCTATTTGAAGAATCTCAAAGATAAAATATATTTTGATTTGTTTAACACTTTTTTGGTTACTACATGATTCCATATATGTTATTTCATAGTTTTGATGTCTTCACTATTATTCTGCAATGTAGAAAATAGTAAAAAATAAAGATTAACCCTTGAATGAGTAGGTGTTCTAAAACTTTTGACCGGTAGTGTACATGGAAAGCATCTGCAATGTTAAAGAGATTTCTCAGGCACAATACACCAACCTACATAGAGTGAGCTAGTGTTTATGTACTGGCTTACTCAGAATACACACACAGAAAACATGATAAAGGATATATTATGGAAACACCGAATAAACCCTACATTTATCACACAAATCCAGAGTTTTCATCGTACCATAGTTGGCGGACAGCACTTATTTTTTTATCCATTTGTCTTTTTCCGTCCTCCGACGCCACAACCCAGGCTGAACGGAGATTAAAACCACAAAGCCGATAGATGGGAAGGGAATGTAAACAGTACATACAAGGGAAGGCGTGTGGGAGGGGGATTAAATGCACAGCGCTGAAGGGGACCCCTATTTTAAACCGCTCAAGCCCTGTGGTGTATTCAAGGCTCCGTCTACCAATCTCTTCAACAAATGGGTGACCCGCATGGTGCCTGCATGGAGCATCACGACAAGCCATCAAGACAATCAGAACGTAAAGGAGACGCAATAAGACACATATTGTGGCTTACATCAACTCAAACGTTTACAGAAGTGGATGGTCGGTTAGCATTAGTGAAGAGGAGACAAGCTGTGTGGAAGTCTTTTAACAAAAGCACTCCGTGCGACAAACCTGATGCCCTTTCCATACTTCCACAGGATTAGCTACATGGAACTAAGCAGACACACAAAAGTGACTGCTCAATCACTACGACTAACTTGTAATGTATTTATAAGCTATTCTCTGGGCCCTGAATGAATGGAGTTGTATTACCCATAGGGATATGAGTTGTGGGGGAATTGTGGAAACGTTGAAAGGGTCTTGATTGATTGAATCTGGGTCATTCATTTTGATTAGAATGGAGGGGAGAGCTCTTCTCCAAATATGAGCGGCATGGGACTTTTTTTCCCTGACGAACATAATCCTACTCAAGACATTGCGACAGATTAGTGGCTTTTTATATAGTGGGTTTTGACTGCTCACAATTCCCTCTCTCACATGTTGCATTTCTAAGATAAGCCCCCGTTCATTCTGTAGGAACAGCGAGTCAACAAAGAATTAGGCACCAAACCACAAAATGCACTTCGACTGTATCTCTCCTCCCTCCCTATTTAGGGACAATAACCCAGACTGCTGCAGAGCTTGTGGGTTATTGTATTTTAATACCATTTCATACCGAAGGGCCTATAGATGAACGAAACATATGGATTTGAGGGCTTTATCCCTCTAGCACCGTGGCAGAAGTCCAAGACACTGTAAGCTCAGTCCGTCATAAACATATGCATTTCCTGGTATACTGGTATGCGTTTAGAAGAATGGGCGCTTTCTCATGGCGGATGACTGAAACCACATTGCGGAATGTAAGGGTGATTTTAGAGTTTACAGGTCACGATGATTGATGAGACAAATATAGCCAAGCACTTCAAACATTCCCCCTCGCCGATTTATTAAATGTTTCACTTTTCTTTTCTTACTGACTGTAGTCAGAAAGAAGTGGCTTGGCATAAGTATGATTATTCTTTTGATATGAAATAGTCATAAACATTCACAAGAGGTCTCTCAAATGCTTAACATCAATCAACATTCAGGAAGTTCTTTGTCCTTCACTAACCAGGGTTGATGAACGCATTAGACACACATAGTACTAACCTGAACCCCAACAAAAGTGTCTAAGCTATAGAATTACCCCCTTGACTCTTGCCCATTGACTCATGCTGAAATGACTCAGGCTACAGATGAGAGAGATCTTACACAGTACACCACATGAGTAAACCATCTAACCTTGAGTGGCCCAAACACCCAAAAGCCACTGTTGGTGCAACACAAGACCTAGGATGAGGAGAGATGAGCCAAAGGTTATGGCCAGACCCCAGGGAGTAAACTCTGCTCTAGTGTTAGGAATAGAAAATCATCCCGTCACCTCAGCCTCGACGGGGTCATTACATACAGTAGGCCTCATAGAAGTGGAGGAAGGTGGATGGGGGGTATGATGGTAGTGTGAGGGAATATAGCAACGCAAGGGTGTTTGTAAGAGATGAGATATGAGTATAACACACCATAGTAAAGACATTAAGAGGATTCATTGGATATTAAGAGTATGGGAATCTAAGATGAGAAATGCAGTTGAAGAGATCTGGGAATGTTGATAAATAGAAAAAGATGTGTGGGATGACTCGTATCAACTAAAAAGAGGGTAGGTTCTAACACATAGACAGTTAAAGCTACTAGTCTCATTCCACATCCGCCACAACTATTATAACTAACAAGCCTACTCAAGTAGTGTTTTAAGAAAGAGCATCATAAAAATAGAATGAATCTCTCAATCCCATGACTATTGTCGACTGTGTTCGGAGTTCTTATTCTTTTAGATGTTCAAAAAAATGAACTATCTTTAAAAAAAATTAATAGGTCTTTGATGTGCCATATTTTGCTTATCACGCCCCTGTATCTATACTCTAGATGTGATTATTTTACAGCTCAGATTTGAAGTTGCAGCATCCTCCTTTGATCATGACCCTTATCTTTTGAATAACTGCTATGGAGATATTAAATGAGGAAACTTCTTGGGTACCGTCCAAGCCTTCATAAATATGCTTCTTTACTCAACTCTTTCTCTGAAAAGTAGAAAAGGAAGAGATAGAGTCCCGGATATGAAAAAAAATCAGGATATATTGCTTTTTTAATCTCGAATAAAATTAGCATTATTGCAATGCTAATATTTGTTTAAAGAGTGTTTTGCACAGCAATTCTCAATCCGACCCATCCAGATCAGTTGAACATAGCCCAGTAGACAAACTCCAAATCCCATCCATAATGCATGACTCCCAGTTCCCCAGTTCTTACCATTCTAGTTTCATCCTCGCACTGAACCGAACCACTATTGTTGACTCAAATCATCGGTACCTTTTAAATTCAAATTAATACCATCATTTCCATATTTACACAGACGCTTGGATTTTGCTCCATCCATGGATGTAATTAAAATAAACTAGGAACATAGAGTCCTATGTAAATCATGCTGTCATACAGTCAGACATCGGCTAACTTATTAGGATTATATAATGTACACGGTACGTGCAATAGACTATAAAACTCATTAAAATGACTGGTGCCACAGCGCTCTAGTCATTTCCTGCTTCTACTCTTTCCTTCGCTCTCCAAATACGATTGAGAAACAGTCAATCAAAACCAAAGCAACAGGGGACAACTCCTCGGGGCAAACGTCTAAATATCCCGCCCAAGAGTCGCCGAGGGAATTCTCCCATCCCACCCCAGCGCTTTCGCTCAACGTACTGCGACAACCGCCAAGATTTATTGTCCAATTTCCCTCACGCGGCCCGTTTCCCTAAATTCTGATAGGTGATGAATGTGTCAATCTTCTGTTGGGAGGTTGTCCATCTCTTTAGGTCTGTCGGTTAGAGAGCAAACAGACACTTTTGAACCTGGGTCATTACTCCTAATAGATTCAATTAAAGTATGTTGGTGAACTTTGGAAGTGATGACTGATCCATTTTGCATTGCATTCTCATCCCCTAATCTTGGGAGGGAAATGTTGAATATTAAGTGAATTGCAAAATATTATTTCAACACAAGTAATCAAGGTGAGTAGGGTAGAGTGGATTGTTTTCTTCTGAATGTTTCAAGACTTTCTACACCTCCAGTGGGAAATAGAGTAGGGGATCTAGAGCATCTGCTTCCAAGAATACCTCTCTAATATCTCTGTCAATCTAATAAGAAAGAGGCAGTCCTAATCTACAGTGAGGGAAAAAAGTATTTGATCCCCTGCTGATTTTGTACGTTTGCCCACTGACAAAGACATGATCAGTCTATAATTGTAATGGTACAGTGAGGGGAAAAAGTATTTGATCCCCTGCTGATTTTGTACGTTTGCCCACTGACAAAGACATGATCAGTCTATAATCTTAATGGTAGGTTTATTTGAACAGTGAGAGACAGAAAAACAACAAAAAAATCCAGAAAAACGCATGTCAAAAATGTTATAAATTGATTTGCATTTTAATGAGGGAAATAAGTATTTGACCCCTCTGCAAAACATGACTTAGTACTTGGTGGCAAAACCCTTGTTGGCAATCACAGAGGTCAGACGTTTCTTGTAGTTGGCCACCAGGTTTGCACACATCTCAGGAGGGATTTTGATCCACTCCTCTTTGCAGATCTTCTCCAAGTCATTAAGGTTTCGAGGCTGATGTTTGGCAACTCGAACCTTCAGCTCCCTCCACATATTTTCTATGGGATTAAGGTCTGGAGACTGGCTAGGCCACTCCAGGACCTTAATGTGCTTCTTCTTAAGCCACTCCTTTGTTGCATTGGCCGTGTGTTTTGGGTCATTGTCATGCTGGAATACCCATTTACGACCCATTTTCAATGCCCTGGCTGAGGGAAGGAGGTTCTCGCCCAAGATTTGACGGTACATGGCCCCGTCCATCGTCCCTTTGATGCGGCGAAGTTGTCCTGTCCCCTTAGCAGAAAAACACCCCCAAAGCATAATGTTTCCACCTCCATGTTTGACGGTGGGGATGGTGTTCTTGGGGTCATAGGCAGCATTCCTCCTCCTCCAAACACAGCGAGTTGATGCCAAAGAGCTCGGTTTTGGTCTCATCTGACCACAACACTTTCACCCAGTTCTCCTCTGAATCATTCAGATGTTCATTGGCAAACTTCAGACGGGACTTGCGGGCGCTGCAGGATTTCAGTCCTTCACAGCGTAGTGTGTTACCAATTGTTTTCTTGGTGATTATGGTCCCAGCTGCCTTGAGATCATTGACAAGATCCTCCCGTGTAGTTCTGGGCTGATTCCTCACCGTTCTCATGATCATTGCAACTCCACGAGGTGAGATCTTGCATGGAGCCCCAGGCCGAGGGAGATTGACAGTTCTTTTGTGTTTCTTCCATTTGCGAATAATCACACCAACTGTTGTCACCTTCTCACCAAGCTGCTTGGCGATGGTCTTGTAGGCCATTCCAGCCTTGTGTAGGTCTACAATCTTGTCCCTTTCATCCTTGGAGAGCTCTTTGGTCTTGGCCATGGTGGAGAGTTTGGAATCTGATTGATTGATTGCTTCTGTGGACAGGTGTCTTTTATACAGGTAACAAACTGAGATTAGGAGCACTCCCTTTAAGAGTGTGCTCCTAATCTCAGCTCGTTACCTGTATAAAAGACACCTGGGAGCCATACATCTTTCTGATTGAGAGGGGGTCAAATACTTATTTCCCTCATTAAAATGCAAATCAATTTATAACATTTTTGACATGCGTTTTTCTGGATTTTGTTGTTGTTATTCTGTCTCTCACTGTTCAAATAAACCTACCATTAAAATCATAGACTGATAATTTTTTTGTCAGTGGGCAAACTTACAAAATCAGCAGGGGATCAAATACTTTTTTCCCTCAATGTACAATAGGAATTAGACAACCACACAAGCATCATACAAAGTCAATTAGAATGGAAGCAATGAGGGGGCACAGCGGGGGCTTTTTGCATGGCATGATGCGGACATACACATACAGGCATGTAAACACACCTGTGCCCCACAGCCAAACAATCCAATTCATCACTTATGTATACCAAAATAGCTTTTTAACATATTTCTCGAATAATGAGCCGCGGTGTACATATCCCATCCGATTTAATTAGATTTTAATCTCTTTGTGTGTATGTAACTGTTTTCGCCCACAAAAGGTCTAGGGTGCGCTTTCGAGATGGGAGGATTGAAATACGCAATAACCTCTGTGAATGGATTTGTTTGGTGGGGGAGGTTATCCACCGGGGTCTGCTTCAACAGATGATTTATGGTTTCCAGGATGAATTTTTCGATTCTTGCCAACAAAAGATGTGGCTCCCCTCCTATCTTAGGTGGTGACGCTTGATTTATCTTCCATGCAAAAGCCTGTAGGATTAATTGAAAGCCAGCAGCCGGAGTTAAAGTAAGCCCCAATCTGAGAGATACGGTAGAAAGTGCAGGATTGGGCTGTGTGTTTTTATAGGGGTCGCGTGGATATTAGCATGTCAGCTTGTTGTGAATAATGATCATTTGGCATGTTAACATGTACATTTGTGTGTTTGTGTGTGTGTGTCTGTGTGTGTGTGTGTGTGTGTGTGTGTGTGTGTGTGTTTTTAAGTGAGTCTCTGTCCTAAAGTGTGGATATTGAAGTGTGTATGGTTGACTTTTTCCACATTTTGCTGTCTTACAGCCTGAATTTAAAATTGATTAAATAGAGATTGTTTGTCACTGGCCTACAAACAATACCCCATAATGTTAAAGAGGAATTATGTTTTTTGAAATTCTTACAAATTAATTAAAAATGAAAAGCTGAAATGTCTTGAGTCAATAAGTATTCAACCCCTTTGTAATGGCAAGCCTAAATAAGTTCAGGAGTAAATCTCTGTACCCCACACATACAATTATCTGTAAGGTCCCTCAGTCGAGCAGTGAATTTCAAACAGATTCAACCACAAAGACCAGGGAGGTTTTCCAATGCCTCAAAGCACGGCACCTATTGGTAGATGGTAATAAATAAATAAAAGCAGACATTGAATATCCCTTTGAGCATGGTGAAGTTATTAATTATACTTTGGATGGTGTATCAATACACCCAGTCACTACAAAGATACAGGTGCTCTTGCTAACTCAGTTTCCGGAGAGGAAGGAAACCGTTCAGGGATTTCACCCCCATGCCAATGGTGACTTTAAAACAGTTAAAGAGTTTAATGGCTATGAAAACTGAGGATGGATCAACAACATTGTAGTTACTCCCCAATACTAACCTAAATGACAGAGTGAAAAGTAGGAAGCCTGTACATAATACAAATATTCCAAAACATGCATCCTATTTGCAACAAGGCACTAAAGTAATACTGCAAAAAATGGCAAAGCAATTAACTTTTTGCCCTGAATACAAAGTGTTATGTTTGGGGCAAATACAATACAACACATTACTGAGTACCACTCCCCCATATTTTAAAGCATAGTGATGGCTGCATTATGTTATGGGTATGCCATCCCTGGTTCAGTCTGCTTTCCACCAGACACTGGGAGAATAATTCAACTTTCACCAGGACAATAACCTAAAACACAAGGTCAAATCTACACTGGAGTTGCTTACCAAGAAGACAGTGAATGTTCCTGACTGGCCGAGTTACAGTTATGACTTAAATCTGCTTGAAAATCTATGGCGAGACTTAAATGGTTGTCTAGCAATGCTCAACAACCAATTTCACAGAGCTTGAAGAATTTTGAACATTATAAATGGGCAAGTATTGTACAATCCAGACTCAAAGCTGTAATCACTGCCAAAGGTGATTCTAGCATGTATTTACTCAGGGGCATGAATACTTATGTAAATGAAACATTTCTGTATTTCATTTTCAATAAATTTGCACCAAAAAAAAAGTTGTTTTCACTTAGTCATTATGGGGTATTGTGTGTAGATGGGTGACATTTTATATATATATATATATATATATATATATATATATATATATATACAGTGGGGAGAACAAGTATTTGATACACTGCCGATTTTGCAGGTTTTCCTACTTACAAAGCATGTAGAGGTCTGTAATTTTTATCATAGGTACACTTCAACTGTGAGAGACGGAATCTAAAACAAAAATCCAGAAAATCACATTGTATGATTTTTAAGTAATACATTTGCATTTTATTGCATGACATGAGTATTTGATACATCAGAAAAGCAGAACTTAATATTTGGTACAGAAACCTTTGTTTGCAATTACAGAGATCATACGTTTCCTGTAGGTCTTGACCAGGTTTGCACACACTGCAGCAGGGATTTTGGCCCACTCCTCCATACAGACCTTCTCCAGATCCTTCAGGTTTCGGGGCTGTTGCTGGGCAATATGGACTTTCAGCTCCCTCCAAAGATTTTCTATTGGGTTCAGGTCTGGAGACTGGCTAGGCCACTCCAGGACCTTGAGATGCTTCTTACAGAGCCACTCCTTAGTTGCCCTGGCTGTGTGTTTCGGGTCGTTGTCATGCTGGAAGACCCAGCCACGACCCATCTCCAATGCTCTTACTGAGGGAAGGAGGTTGTTGGCCAAGATCTCACGATACATGGCCCCATCCATCCTCCCCTCAATACGGTGCAGTCGTCCTGTCCCCTTTGCAGAAAAGCATCCCCAAAAAATGATGTTTCCACCTCCATGCTTCACGGTTGGGATGATGTTCTTGGGGTTGTACTCATCCTTCTTCTTCCTCCAAACACGGCGAGTGGAGTTTAGACCAAAAAGCTCTATTTTTGTCTCATCAGACCACATGACCTTCTCCCATTCCTCCTCTGGATCAGCCAGATGGTCATTGGCAAACTTCAGACGGGCCTGGACATGCGCTGGCTTGAGCAGGGGGACCTTGCGTGCGCTGCAGGATTTTAATCCATGACGGCGTAGTGTGTTACTAATGGTTTTCTTTGAGACTGTGGTCCCAGCTCTCTTCAGGTCATTGACCAGGTCCTGCCGTGTAGTTCTGGGCTGATCCCTCACCTTCCTTATGATCATTGATGCCCCACGAGGTGAGATCTTGCATGGAGCCCCAGACCGAGGGTGATTGACCGTCATCTTGAACTTCTCACCAAGCTGCTTGCCTATTGTCCTGTAGCCCATCCCAGCCTTGAGCAGGTCTACAATTGTATCCCTGATGTCCTTACACAGCTCTCTGGTCTTGGCCATTGTGGAGAGGTTGGAGTCTGTTTGATTGAGTGTGTGGACAGGTGTCTTTTATACAGGTAACGAGTTCAAACAGGTGCAGTTAATACAGGTAATGAGTGGAGAACAGGAGGGCTTCTTAAAGAAAAACTAACATGTCTGTGAGAGCCGGAATTCTTACTGGTTGGTAGATGATCAAATACTTATGTCATGCAATAAAATGCAAATTAATTACTTAAAAATCATACAATGTGATTTTCTGGATTTTAGTTTTAGATTCCATCTCTCACAGTTGAAGTGTACCTATGATAAAAATTACAGACCTCTACATACTTTGTAAGTAGGAAAACCTGCAAAATTGGCAGTGTATCAAATACTTGTTCTCCCCACTGTGTGTGTGTGTGTGTATATATATATATATATATATATATATATATATATATATATATATATATATATATATATATATATATATATATATATATATATATATATATATATATACAGTGGGGAAAAAAAGTATTTAGTCAGCCACCAATTGTGCAAGTTCTCCCACTTAAAAAGATGAGAGAGGCCTGTAATTTTCATCATAGGTACACGTCAACTATGACAGACAAAATGAGAGAAAAAAATCCAGAAAATCACATTGTAGGATTTTTAATGAATTTATTTGCAAATTATGGTGGAAAATAAGTATTTGGTCAATAACAAAAGTTTCTCAATACTTTGTTATATACCCTTTGTTGGCAATGACACAGGTCAAACGTTTTCTGTAAGTCTTCACAAGGTTTTCACACACTGTTGCTGGCCCAATTTTGGCCCATTCCTCCATGCAGATCTCCTCTAGAGCAGTGATGTTTTGGGGCTGTCGCTGGGCAACACGGACTTTCAACTCCCTCCAAAGATTTTCTATGGGGTTGAGATCTGGAGACTGGCTAGGCCACTCCAGGACCTTGAAATGCTTCTTACGAAGCCACTCCTTCGTTGCCCGGGCGGTGTGTTTGGGATCATTGTCATGCTGAAAGACCCAGCCACGTTTCATCTTCAATGCCCTTGCTGATGGAAGGAGGTTTTCACTTAAAAATTCACGATACATTGCCCCATTCATTCTTTCCTTTACACGGATCAGTCGTCCTGGTCCCTTTGCAGAAAAACAGCCCCAAAGCATGATGTTTCCACCCCCATGCTTCACAGTAGGTATGGTGTTCTTTGGATGCAACTCAGCATTCTTTGTCCTCCAAACACGACGAGTTGAGTTTTTACCAAAAAGTTCTATTTTGGTTTCATCTGACCATATGACATTCTCCCAATCCTCTTCTGGATCATCCAAATGCACTCTAGCACACTTCAGACGGGCCTGGACATGTACTGGCTTAAGCAGGGGGACACGTCTGGCGCAGCAGGATTTGAGTCCCTGGCGGCGTAGTGTGTTACTGATGGTAGGCTTTGTTACTTTGGTCCCAGCTCTCTGCAGGTCATTCACTAGGTCCCCCCGTGTGGTTCTGGGATTTTTGCTCACCGTTCTTGTGATCATTTTGACCCCACGGGGTGAGATCTTGCGTGGAGCCCCAGATCGAGGGAGATTATCAGTGGTCTTGTATGTCTTCCATTTCCTAATAATTGCTCCCACAGTTGATTTCTTCAAACCAAGCTGCTTACCTATTGCAGATTCAGTCTTCCCAGCCTGTTGCAGGTCTACAATTTTGTTTCTGGTGTCCTTTGACAGCTCTTTGGTCTTGGCCATAGTGGAGTTTGGAGTGTGACTGTTTGAGGTTGTGGACAGGTGTCTTTTATACTGATAACAAGTTCAAACAGGTGCCATTAATACAGGTAACAAGTGGAGAACAGAAGAGCCTCTTAAAGAAGAAGTTACAGGTCTGTGAGAGCCAGAAATCTTGCTTGTTTGTAGGTGACCAAATACTTATTTTCCACCATAATTTGCAAATAAATTCATAAAAAATCCTACAATGTGATTTTCTGGATTTTGTTTTCTAAATTTGTCTGTCATAGTTGACGTGTACCTATGATGAAAATTACAGGCCTCTCTCATCTTTTTAAGTGGGAGAACTTGCACAATTGGTGGCTGACTAAATACTTTTTTTCCCCACTGTATATATATATATATATATATATATATATATATATATATATATATATATATATATATATATATATATATATATATATATATATACATACACATTTTTAATTCAGGCTGTAATACAACAAATGTGGAATAAGTCATGGGGTATGAATATCTTCTGAAGGCACTGTATGTCCACACACATACATGCTTTTAATTTCCGCGCTTTCATTCCATCATGGTGGGAACTCATTCTCATACACTCCATTGACCGTCTCTAGGGACGCTGATCTGCTGACCAACGTTAGCCTCTTGAACCAGGCCTGCTAAGATCCTTAACCTCCCTCAAGAGCTCCCCACCAGTCTGCCATCCCTTGCCCAGATACCTAACGGTACCACTGTAGCTTCAGAAGGAGACGAGAAGGGACAAGGAGACGAAAGAGGGGGAAGTAAAATGCCATTGGCTTGGCTGGCTCGGCTTTTGAAAGCATCAAGTCCTGTTTGTTACGCACAAAGAGTGATGACTGCACCCGTGAGGAGTCAGAAGGAGTGCTTAAAAAGCTTATAACGGCCACATGCACTGCATAGCAACAACAAAAAGATTATAATCCCCGTCTCCAGCCCGGCTGTCATTCAGTGGCAACAACAATTCGATCAAGACTTGGAAATCTTTGAAGGATTCCTGACAGAGGTTCGTCTGCATGGCTGAAACGCATACTAAAGCACACATACACACTCTCTCTTTCAAACACAGACACGCATGCGCACAAACACACATGCACACGCAACCACACACAGGCCTTCAAGCACTGGATTTTGTATTTCCATTTGCCGTTGCCAAGGTAACCCCTAATGTGTGCTTCCAGCACTTTCTTTTCTTATTTTTAAAGCCGCCCAGAACGCAACACACTGCATTCCTCAGCTACAGTCACACAGACCACAACACACTGCATTCCTCAGCTACAGTCACACAGACCACAACACACTGCATTCCTCAGCTACAGTCACACAGACCACAGCATTCTTCAGCTACAGTCACACAGACCACAACCCACTGCATTCCTCAGCTACAGTCACACAGACCACAACACACTGCATTCCTCAGCTACAGTCACACAGACCACAACACACTGCATTCCTCAGCTACAGTCACCCAAAGCCTGGCTTCTAGTGGTCTTTAATTACTAATGACCCACTCCAACAAAGGGAGAAATAGGGATGGCCGTGCAGACTAACAACCCTCCCTGTCTGCTCAGCTATTGCGACGCTGCAGTGTTTCTCAACAAACAATATCACCGTGACCACTCACAACCCTTGAAAAAGACAAATGAGAAAGTGAACCGTGACTGTGCATGTAGACATCTAGCCACTCCAAAAGACAAAAAAAAAAAAATCTATGTTCAAGTGCAACACTTGATATTACAAAACGTGAATAGGGAAGATCACGCGGGGGCCGTCCAACGATCACGCGGGGGCCGTCAATGCAGAAGGGGGCCCTTGTCTTGCCTTATCGATGGCTGACACCTTGATGGCTGTTGTGTTGAAGACCGGCCTGCGAAACAATTAAATATTCTGCATTGACAAGTCTATGGACGGCCCCCCGCTTGACCTTCCCTATTCACGTCTCAATAATGAAAGACGGAGAGGGGGATATAAGTAACCATCTAATTCAATAGTGGGGTCAGCCATCGATACGGCAAGACAAGGGCCCCCTTCGACTACTTCGCGCATTAGCATGCTAGATATTTGCGCAGGTCTTAAGGAACTGTCTAGCTGGATTCATGGGTGGGATTAAAAGCTCTGTGCTGGACTGAGCTCTCCTGTCTCCTCCATTCAAGTCAATACACCCAAGGGCCCTTGGCTCAGCACTGCGCAACTTTGGTGTGAAGGGAAAGTAATTTACTGAAAGTGAAGGTCTTAATTCACCAGGATGACACACTTATTCCTCTGACATTGGGGAGGCCGAGTGGTGGAAATAAAAGTGTGGACGTGAAGCAGGTAGCTTAGTGGGTAAGAGCGTTGTGCCAGTAACCGAAAGGTCGCTGGTTCTAATCCCCGAGCCGACTAGGTGAAAAATCTGTCGATGTGCCCTTGAGCAAGGCACTTAACCCTAATTGCTTCTGTAAGTCGCTCTGGATAAGAGCGTCTGCTAAATGACTAAAATGTAAAATGTAAAATGTAAAATCTCGACTGAAATATTTGATAAAGAAACAGTTCATTTTTTTTAAATGAAACTGACATTTTGATATAAACTGCCAAATATCGCTCTCCTTCCCCTTTTGAGAAATGATATATTACATAAGCATGGTGTTTACCCATCAAACGTAATGGAAAGAGTAGGGGGTCTCCAACATCATGTCCTGGAGAGATACTGGGTGTGCAGGCTTTTGTTCAACCCAAGCAACAACACACCTGTTCCCAATAATCAACTATGGTCTTCAGTCTAGATCTTGATGATTTTAATCAGGTGTGGTTTTGATGGGCTGAAGCAAAAGCCTGAACAGTCAGATGTAGAGGACATAGATATCACTGATATAGACTAGTGGTTCTCAAACCTCTCCTCGGGGACCCCAAGACGTTTCACCATATTGTTGTTGCACTGAACTAGCTTACCTGATTGACCTAGTCAAGGGTTTGATGATTAGTTGACAAGTTGAATCAGGTGTGCTAGCTGTGGAATAGATGAAATATATAGGAACGGCTGGGGGTCCCCAAGGAGAGGTTGGAGAACCACTGCTTTAGACAATGTACAATTTCTCTCTCTGTGACATTAAGTGACATCACCGGCCTCTATTACTCAAAGTCTCCTCTTACTTTCAAAATATCAAACCTTAGAGGAAAAACTGGACCAATATGATGTGGCCCAGGTTTTTTAGATTACATTTCCTTGACAAACTGGGTTTGAGTTGAGGTGAGTGGGGGAGGCAGAGAGGTTTGTGGGTGTGAGTGTGTGTGCGCGCATCTGTCTATCTGTCTGTAGGGAGAGGTGACAGAGTGTTCCTTGTATCAGAACCCATGTTCGCGACAGTGTCCTGTCGAATTTGTCGAACGCAGCTGAGACGTTTGACTGTCTTAACTTTCCCCATCCCAACAGGTCTCCTGAGATACAGCACAACGGCAGGAGGGGGGAAAACAAAATCCTCCAAAGAACAACTATGGGGTGTGTGTGTTAGTCTCTTTGTCTCAGCGTTAGTTTGGATGTGCATGCGATGGTTGTCAGATGTGCCTAACTACAGGGTAAACCACGAGAGCAGCACAATAACAGCGTACATTTGCTGCTCGAGTCATAATAACGTCAAAATAATAAGGTAGCAGAAGTCTTGGGGAAGCTACTCTGAAAATAGAGCTAACAATTACTTCACACTGGAAGAAGTTAAGCTACACTAATGCTACCCTTAAGAAAAATATAGTTTACTTAACTAAAGTTACTTTGAAAAAATAGTTCACTACATTCAAGCTACTTTGTAAAAAATTATCATATGTAAATCTGAAACGTCATACACTACAAATTGCAAGAACAGATCACTTCGGGGTTGTCTGATTTTTCTATTTTATTTAACAGAATGTGTCATTTATCCTATTAAACACTCATTTTCAAGTGAGAATTAGACAGTTCTGATGAAAGAAAGGACATTTCCTACTTTAACCATATTTTATTTTAGCAAAGAAAGTAGTGTGTAGTTAGCTACACCACTATGTGGAAAAAAAGTAATTAACTACTGAAAGCACTACCAAGATTTCAATTTAGTTAAACTACCACCAAGCTACCGCAAAATGTAGTTTAATTACTATACTGAATGAATATATGCACAAAAAGCTTATTTCTCTCATATATTGTGCACAAATGTGTTTAGATTTGTACCTAAGGGAAACTTCACCCCAGAGCAGTCGCTCCAGAAACCATAAGCTTCGACTATAGCTCTAGTGTGTGTTGCCTGTGTTTCAATAGCAGTGTTAGGTCTGTTGAATTTCCCTGACAGCTATCATTTAAAATGAGGAAATGGACCAAAAAGAAAAGCTACTTGCTACCCAGTGTTGAGGAGTAGTGAACTATAATAATAATAATAATAATAATAATAATAATAATAATAATAATAATAATAATAATAATAATAATAATAATAATAATAATATATAATAATAATAATAATAATAATAATAATAATAATAATAAGCCATTTAGCAGACGCTTTTATCCAAAGCGACTTACAGTCATGTGTGCATACATTTTTTTTGTGTATGGGTGGTCCCGGGGATCGAACCCACTACCTTGGCGTTACAAGCGCGGGTGCTCTACCAGCTGAGCTACAGAGGACCACAAGTAGTTAAACTACACTGAACAAAAATATAAACGCAACATGCAGCAATTTCAACGATTTTACTGAGTTACAGTTCATATAAGGAAATGAGTCAATTGGAATAAATTCATTAGGCCCTAACCTATGGATTTCACATGACTGGGCAGGGGCGCAGCCATGGGTGGGCCTGGCGCCCAAGTGGGTGGGCCTATACTTGGGGTGGTCATAGGGTGGTATGAAGATATATAATACATTTTAAGTGCCCATTATCACCAAGAAGAGCCAGTATCAAATGGGTAACAAAATGGGTGTCAAAACCCCTTCAAAACAGCTACTAAAATAGCCTGTGCTGCCACTGATGGTGTGCACACAAAACTGCTACATGATGTCACTGAGGCTCCTTCACATTTGATTTAATATTCGGGCCTCGTAACTAATTAAAACCCACCAGATGTTGTCCCTGCCGAGAGTCAACAGTGTAGTAAACAACAATATTAGGAAACAGTGGACAGTGTCAATTCCGCCGACTTCTCAAGGTGACACGGACAAAAACGGATTGAGTGGTGACACCATCTCCAGGAAAAAGAGGAATAGGATACACACCGGCAGGTCACACTACCGGCAGGTCACACTACACACCGGCAGGTCACACTACCGGCAGGTCACACTACCTCCTCTCGCTTTCTCTCCTTCTTGGCAAAAACGTTTCCCCTCCTTTTGTGCTTAATCTTTTTCTCTCACTTTTTCTCTCCCTTTCTCCTCTATATGTTGCTTCCACTCGCTCTTTACCTCTCTCTGCCTTGCTCCCTCCCTCTCTTCAACTCGTTACCTCTATATACCTCCCTCTCTCTTTATTTACAGTGTCAATTCCGCCGACTTCTCAAGGTGACACGGACAAAAACGGATTGAGTGGTGACACCATCTCCAGGAAAAAGAGGAATAGGATACACACCGGCAGGTCACACTACCGGCAGGTCACACTACACACCGGCAGGTCACACTACCGGCAGGTCACACTACCTCCTCTCGCTTTCTCTCCTTCTTGGCAAAAACGTTTCCCCTCCTTTTGTGCTTAATCTTTTTCTCTCACTTTTTCTCTCCCTTTCTCCTCTATATGTTGCTTCCACTCGCTCTTTACCTCTCTCTGCCTTGCTCCCTCCCTCTCTTCAACTCGTTACCTCTATATACCTCCCTCTCTCTTTATTTGCCCCCCCCCCCTTCTTTTAGCTGGTTGCTACAGACATTAAAAGGCAGCATCCAAACAACACACAACAGCGAGACAAACGTGAGACATTTTTACCATTCTGAGAGGCGGCAATAAGCACATCCCCAACAAGGCTCTCATTGGCCGGCGCCACTGTCTGCTGAGGGGGACATTGGCAGAATTAAATCTCACGAATAACAATGCAACACTGAGGACTGAGAGCTACTGAGAGCTTCCCCACTGTGCCATATTGACATGCTCCCAGTCAGAAAATAACCTGGTATAATTAGCTTTCACAAGCAAGTATGGGCAGCATGAGAGGCCGGTCTCCAGACCAATATAAACCTTGAGGGAACACGCCGCTGAATTTGTGTTTGGGTGAGAAAAGGAGGATGAAGAAAAGAGAGATGAAGCACTTTGAATAACACACGTCAGGGTTGATCTCTTGAAAACTATTAACACTGGCATAGGCTTGGGTATACCGTATACCGGGGTATTTGGAAATAGCCACGGGATGTTTTTCAATACCATTTAAATTATTTATTTGACATTTTTTATACATTTGAATATTTGTAGTTATTTTTTTTTTTATAATTACCTGCAGTCAACTTGTGCAATACGTTAGGAGATGAAGATCACATTCTTCATTTCACCTGTCACATAAGCTTACCGGTAGTCCCCAGTCACGCAGTGTTTGTTTACAAGCACACAACGACAAGAGACCGGAGCCTTGTGAGTCACTCCCTGTTGTGCAGCACGCGCCAGGTGATCTAGTGCCATTATGGAATCCAAAACTAAATGTTTGCCAGCTAGATATATTATAACTATTAACACTAGAACCGCTAAAGCAGTAATTTTGACTACTCATGATTATTATACTCTCCTTGACTTTTACTAAATAAGTCTATATAAAACACAGTCGGTGTTAGAATCTTAATATCACAAACAGAACTGGAGTTATAACCAGTTTTAGGAAGGCATGTCATTTTTTGCATGTTTTTTTTTTTCCCGTTGCCCCTTCTTTTCCCGACAGGAGGGCCTCTCCGCTCCTTCTCTCTATAGTTTAATGTACCGTGCTGATAATCACCCTGATAATTGCCTCAAAACTGAACCGAAACTATACCGAAACTAATTTCACACATTAGTGTATTCGGAAAGTATTCAGACCCTTTGACTTTATTCACATTTTGTTATGTTACAGCCTTATTCTAAAATGGATTACATTTTTTTTTTATCCTCATCAATCTACACACAATACCCCATTATGACAAAGTGAAAATCAAAAACAGAAATACCTTATTTACATAAGTATTCAGACACTTTGCTATGAGACTTGAAATTGAGCTCAGGTGTGTGCTGTTACCATTGATAATCCTTGAGATGTTTCTACAACTTGATTGGAGTCCACCTGTGGTGAATTCAATTGATTGGACATGATTCGGAAAGGCACACACCTGTCTATATAAGGTCACACAGTTGAAAGTGCATGTCAGAGCAAAAACCAAGCCATTAAGGTCGAAGGAATTGTCCGTAGAGCTCAGAGACAGGATTGTGTCGAGGCACAGATCTGGAGAAGGACACCAAAACATTTCTGCAGCATTGAAGGTCCCCAAGAACACAGTGGCCTCCATCATTCTTAAATGGAAGAAGTTTGGAACCACCAAGACTCTTCCTAGAGCTGGCCGCCCAGCCAAACTGAGTGTTACGAACCCCGTGGCTTTAAACGTCTAGGGTGGATGGACATGAGACCCGTAACATAATTCATGCAAATTAGGATGATGACATGGAACAGTGAGAACAAAAACTACACGACAACCATAAACTACCGTCAAACATAAAAGGTTTATTGCTGAACACACGGTAAAGGTTTGGGAAAAAGGGCTGAGCAGGACCCAAGAAATGAAACAATAGTGTAAAAAAAACCTAAACTGATCTTGCCTGCCTCAAGAACCGCTAAGCTACTGCTAATCATACAAAAGTACAGGGGGTGGTCCGCACAGGTCTAACTAGTGTTTTTAGACAGATTTCTTCCTACGGGTAATGTACGCCCAAGGGCAACTTGCTTAAACTCCCCTTTTCCCAGAAACACACAAAGTTACCAAACAAATGAGTGAGTACACAAAACACAGGACACCACAGTATCCATACTCACATACGAAATAGTCTCTCTAACAACAAACACAACTGACCGGCTTTTAAACAATGGGATGTGTGATTAAAAAACGAGAAACAGGTGGTGCAATGCAGAGGAATGTTCACTGATTGGTCCACCTTAGCAATCAGCAGACACCCCAACGACCACCAATCAGGACACCTGTGATTAGGGCAGAAGGAGAGGAAAAACACAAAAAGACACAGGATACCTGTATCCGTAACACTGAGCAATTGGGAGAGAAGGACCTTGGTCAGGGAGGTGACCAAGAACCCAATGGTCACTCTGACAGAGCTCCAGAGTTCCTCTGTGGAGATGGGAGAACCTTCCAGAAGGACAACCATCTCTGCAGCACTCCAGTAATCAGGCCTTTATGGTAGAGTGGCCAGACGGAAGCCACTCTTCAGTAAAAGGCACATGACAGCCCACTTGGAGTTTGCCAAAAGGTACCTAAAAGACTCTCAGCCCATGAGAAACCAGATTCTGTGGTCTGATGAAACCAAGATTGAACGCTTTGGCCTAAATGCCAAGTGTCACATCTGGAGGAAATCTGGCACCATCCCTACGGTGAAGCACGGTGGTGGCAGCATCATGCTGTGTGGATATTTTTCAGTGGCAGGGAGACTAGTGAGGATTGAGGGGAAGAGGAACGGAGCAAAGAACAGAGAGATCCTTGATAAATACCTGCTCCAGAACGCTCAGGACCTCAGACTGGGGTGAAGGGTCACCTTCCAACAGGACAACGACCCTAAGGCAACAGCCAAGAAAACGGAGGTGTGGCTTCGGGACAAGTCTCCAAATGTCCTTGAGTGGCCCAGCCAGAGCCCGGAATTGAATCCGATCCAACATCTCTAGAGAGACCTGAAACTAGCTGTGCAGCAATGCTCCAGATCCAACCTGACAGAACTTAAGAGGATCTGCAGAGAAGAATGGGAGAAACTCCCCAAATACAGGTGTGCCAAGCTTGTAGCGTCATACCCAAGAACTTGAGGCTACAATCGCTGACAAAGGTACTTCAACAAAGTACTGAGTAAAGGGTCTGAATACTTACGTAAATGTGATATTTCAGTTTTGTTTTTTTAATAAATTTGCAAATATGTCTAAAAACCTGTTTTATGGGGGTATTATGGGGTATTGTGTGTAAATGTTATATTGTGTGTAGAATATTGTGCCCCCTCAGTTTTAGGTAACCAACACAAGGAGGGGCCTGCAGCCGCCAAGACCGAACCTAGCAGCAGCACCATCAGGATATTACAAGCAATGAGGCCCCCGTTAGTGCCTGACGACCTCAGTGATGAGGAGCCAGCACAGGTTTTTCTGTGTAAATACCCAACCCGCCTGTACTGTGGGAGAAAACTGCCATTTTGTAGCGCATGGTTCAAAGGCAGAGAGTGGCTGGAATATAAGGCAGATGCAGCTTTCTGCTATCCTTGTCGAAAATGTTACATCGGCTCCAATGCTAACGCCAATAAGGCATTCACCTAAACTGGATATAATAACTGCCGACATGCCATTGATAGCAACAAGGGACAGGGGAGGTATGCATCAAGCAAAGAACATTTGAAATGCATGGTACTTTGGACAGAAAGTCAAGCAAGGAATGCACAGGGAGCGGAGATTTCAACACTTGTGAATTCTGCACAGCTTGCAAAACATCGTATGTATTTGTCATCGATTGTGGACATTGTGGAATTTCTTGCTGTCAACAAGCTTCCTCTCAGGGGAACTTTGGATGCAAGAGGGGAGGTCGACTATTCCTGCCGATGTTAGATTATACGCTCAGGAAAGACAAGTAACTTGCTAGTGCCTTATGCACAATTCCCCGCAATGCCACATACAGTGGCTTTCGAACGTATTCACCCCCCTTGGCATTTTTCCTACGTTGTTGCCTTACAACCTGGAATTAAAATTGATTTTTTGGGGGGGTTGTATAATTTCATTTACACAACATGCCAACATTTACAGCTGCAAGCCTCTTGGGGTATGTCTCTATAAGCTTGGCACATCTAGGCACTGGGATTTTTGACCATTCTTCAAGGCAAAACTGCTCCAGCTCCTTCAAGTTGGATGGGTTCCGCTGGTGTACAGCAATCTTTAAGTCATACCAAAGATTCTCAATTGGATTGAGGTCTGGGCTTTGACTAGGCCATTCCAAGACATTTAAATGTTTCCCCTTAAACCACTCGAGTGTTGCTTTAGCAGTATGCTTAGGGTTATAGTCCTGCTGGAAGGTGAACCTCTGTCCCAGTCTCAAATCTCTAGAAGACTGAAACAGGTTTCCCTCAAGAATTTCCCTGTATTTAGCACCATCCATCCTTCCTTCAATTCTGACCAGTTTCCCAGTCCCTGCCGATGAAAAACATCCCCACAGCATGATGCTGCCACCACCATGCTTCACTGTGGGGATGGTGTTCTCGGGGTGATGAGAGGTGTTGGGTTTGCGCCAGACATAGCGTTTTCCTTGATGGCCAAAAAGCTAAATTGTAGTCTCATCTGACCAGAGTACCTTCTTACATATGTTTGGGGAGTCTCCCATATGCCTTTTGGCGAACAACAAACATGTTTGCTTATTTTTTTCTTTAAGCAATGGCTTTTTTTCTGGCTACTCTTCCGTGAAGCCCAGCTCTGTGGAGTGTACAGCTTAAAGTGGTCCTATGGACAAATACTCCAATCTCCGCTGTGGAGCTTTGCAGCTCCTTCAGGGTTATCTTTGGTCTCTTTGTTGCCTCTCTGATTAATGCCCTCCTTGCCTGGCCCATGATTTTGGAGGGCGGCCCTCTCTTGGCAGATTTGTTGTGGTGCCATATTCTTTCAATTTTTTTATAATGGATTTAATGGTGCTCCGTGGGATGTTCAAAGTTTCTGATATTTTTTTATAACCCAACCCTGATCTGTACTTCTCCACAACTTTGTCCCTGACCTGTTTGGAGAGCTCCTTGGTCTTCATGGTGCCGCTTGCTTGGTGGTGCCCCTTGCTTAGTGGTGTTGCAGACTCTGGGGCCTTTCAGAACAGGTGTATATATACTGAGATCATGTGACAGATCATGTGACACTTAGATTGCACACAGGTGAACTTTATTTAACTAATTATGTGACTTCTGAAGGTATTTGGTTACACCAGATCTTATTTAGGGGCTTCATAGCAAAGGGGGTGAATACATACGCATGCACCACTTTTCCGTTATTTATTTTTGTGAAGTTATTCTTTTCATTTCACTTCACCAATTTTGAATATTTTGTGTATGTCAATTACATTAAATCGAAATAAAAATCAATTTAAATTACAGGTTGTAATGCAAGAAAATAGGAATTTCAATTGTACTCCGTTACGTGGGCGAAAACAATCGTGTTGTCACGATCGTCTAAAACAGGAGACCAATACGCAGCGCGTTGAGTGAACATGATGACTTTAATTTAGTAAAGCACGTCAATACAAAACAAAAGACGATAGTGAAGTCCACAGTGGCAATGACTGTACAGGAACAAAAACCCACAAACCAAGGAGAAACCACACAGTTTAAATATGGCTCCCAATCAGAGATAACGAGCCGACAGCTGACACTCGTTACCTCCGATTGGGAGTCATATGACTAATCAAGAACAATCACCAAACATAGAAATGAACAACTAGAATACCCAACATAGAAATACACCCAAACAATGAAAATGCACAACCCTGGCTCAATAATCAAAGTCCATGGAGCCAGAGTGTCACAGTACCCCCCCCTAAAGGTGCGAACTCCGGGCGCACCAGCATACAGTCTAGGGGAGGGTCTGGGTGGGCGTCTGTCCATGGTGGCGGCTCTGGCCCAGGTCGTGGTCCCCACCCCACCTTAGTCACTATCCGCTTCCGTAGCCCCCTCCACCTGACCACCCCCCAATTAAACCCCACTGGATTAAGGGGCGGCACCGGACTAAGGGGCAGCACCGGACTAAGGGGCAGCACCGGACTAAGGGACAGTACCTGACTAAGGGGCAGCACCGGACTGAATGGCGGATCCTGGCTGGCTGGCTTTGGCGGATCCTGGCTGGACGGCTCTGGCGGATCCTGGCTGGACGGCTCTGGCGGATCCTGGCTGGCGGAAGGCTCTGGCTGATCCTGTCTGGCGGAAGGCTCTGGCTGATCCTGTCTGGCGGAAGGCTCTGGCTGATCCTGTCTGGCGGAAGGCTCTGGCTGATCCTGTCTGGCGGAAGGCTCTGGCTGATCCTGTCTGGCGGAAGGCTCTGGCTGATCCTGTCTGGCGGAAGGCTCTGGCTGATCCTGTCTGGCGGAAGGCTCTGGCTGCTCCTGTCTGGCGGAGAGCTCTAGCGGCTCCGGTCTGGCGGACGGCTCTGAAGGCTCATGGCAGACGGGCGGCTTTGCAGGCTCAGTACAGACGGGCAGTTCCTGCGGCGCTTGGCAGACGGACAGTTCAGACGGCGTTGGGCAGACGGGCAGTTCAGACGGCGTTGGGCAGACGGACAGTTCAGGCCCCGTTGGGCAGACGGCAGACTCTGGCCGTCTGAGGCGCATCGTAGGCCTGGTGCGTGGTGCCGGAACAGGAGGTACCGGGCTGAGGACACGCATCTCAGGGCTAGTGCGGGGAGAAGCAACAGGGCATGCTGGACCCTGGGGACGCACCGTAGGCCTGATGCGTGGTGCCGGAACTGGAGGTACCGGGCTGAGGACACGCATCTCAGGGCTAGTGCGGGAAGCAGCAACAGGGCATGCTTGGCCCTGGGGACGCACCGTAGGCCTGATGCGTGGTGCCGGAACTGGAGGTACCGGGCTGAGGACACGCATCTCAGGGCTAGTGCGGAGAGCAACAACAGGACGCACAGGGCTCTGGGGACACACAGGAGGCTTGGTGCGTGGTGTCTGCACTGGTGGTAAAAGGCTGGAGACACGCACCATAGAGCCAGTGCGTGGAGGAGACACAGGGCTCTGAAGACGCACTGGAAACCTGGTGCGTGGTGTAGGTACTGGTGGTACTGGGCTGGAGCGAGGAGGTGGTACCGGAAATACCGGACCGTGCAGGCGTACTGGCTCCCTTGAGCACTGAGCCTGCCCAACCTTCCCTGGGTTGATGCTCCCCGTCGCCCGACCAGTACGGGGAGGTGTAATAACCCGCACCGGCCTATGTGGGCGAACCGGGAACACCATGCGCAAGGCTGGTGCCATGTACGCCGGCCCGAGGAGACGCACTGGTGACCAGCTGCGTGGGACCGGCTTCATGACATCCGGCTCAACACTCAATCTAGCCCGGCCGATACGTGGAGCTGGACTGTACCGAACCGGGCTATGCCTGCGTACAGGAGACACCATGCGCTCAACTGCGTAACACGGTGTCTGCCCGTACTCTCGCTCTCCACGGTCAGTCCAGGGAGTAGGCGCAGGTCTCCTACCTGACTTCGCCATACTCCCTCTTAGCCCCCCCCAAAGAAATTCTTGGGTAGTACCCACAGGCTTCCAGTCTTGCCTCCGTGCTGCCTCCTCATATCGCCGCCTCTCGGCTTTAGCTGCCTCCAGCTCTTCACGAGGACGGCGATATTCTCCCGGTTGTGCCCAAGGCCCCTTACCATCCAGAATCTCCTCCCATGTCCATGAATCCTTTATGGGTGGATATAAATCCTGTGTAGGTGGATCCTGTTGCCGCTTGACACGCCGCTTGGTCCTTTTATGGTGGGTTTTTCTGTCACGATCGTCTAAAACAGGAGACCAATACGCAGCGCGTTGAGTGAACATGATGACTTTAATTTAGTAAAGCACGTCAATACAAAACAAAAGACGATAGTGAAGTCCACAGTGGCAATGACTGTACAGGAACAAAAACCCACAAACCAAGGAGAAACCACACAGTTTAAATATGGCTCCCAATCAGAGATAACGAGCCGACAGCTGACACTCGTTACCTCCGATTGGGAGTCATATGACTAATCAAGAACAATCACCAAACATAGAAATGAACAACTAGAATACCCAACATAGAAATACACCCAAACAATGAAAATGCACAACCCTGGCTCAATAATCAAAGTCCATGGAGCCAGAGTGTCACACGTGTATGTGAGTGGCTACTGTCAATGGCAATGAGTAAAGAATGTGATGCTTTATCGCTGACTAACTTGGTCCTGTCAGAGCTAACAAATGTTGGCCTTAGCACCAATAAGATTCTTAGTTAATGTTATGATGGGGGCCAGTGTGATGTCTGGTAAACATGGGGGCATGCAAAAGGTAGTGCAGGACAAGCTGAATCGGGAAGTAACACATGTGCATTGCTTTAACCACGAGCTGCATTTAGTCATAGTGCAACGCTATGTCCTCTGAGGGTGCATTGGATGACTTTTTTAATGTGTGTAATTCCCTTTACAAGTTTCTCAGGAAACCAACTGTGGCTGCCCAATATACAGGAGAGAAACTGAAACGGCTGCTTGAGCAGCGATGGACTGGTCATCTAGCCACGGGGAGTGTCACTATACAATCTCTGGACAGCATCATCCACCTGCTCAGAGAAATCGAGAGTACCCACACCTACGGTACAGAGGTGCGACTTGAGGCTGTGGGCCTATTGAAAGCTGTTTCCAAGCCGAGCTTCAGATTCATTGCCTTCATGGTCCACAAAGTCCTCAGCCTGCTTGACCCCCCTAACAAGTTACTTCAGGCTGAAGCAACTGATCTGTACACTGGTTTCCGAGTCGTCCGCAGTGCCCACAGTTGTGTGGAAAAACTGCGACGTGACAGTGAGTTTGAGGAGTTATTTGAGGAGTTATGGGAGAAATACAAGCACACGGACACCCCCGCTCCAAGCAAATGTCACACGCACACACCAACACATACACGCACACACACCCATACACACAAGGACTGCTGTGCATTAGTCACCATTTCAATGTAAATGTAAAGATAGTTGCCAAAAGCTCCCAGCACATGAACCACACATGATACTTGACTACAGTATTATCGTCATTCTGAATATATTTTAGAACAGCTTTCTATATGTTGTGGGAGGGTTGTGGGGTACAAACTGATAGAATATTCAACACCACGTCTGCAATCGATCAAAGTGAATTATGCAACTGTGGTATGAAACATTGATCATAAGGATTGTGTCATCAGTTTTCCAGATTAAAGATTGATAGTTGACATCCCATACATCCCCTTTCATATAATTCCATATTAAACCTATAGATTGTGGAGCGGAAACCATCAGCGCAGAAGTTGTGGCAGTTGCCAAAACAACTGAAACGTCACCCCATGTAATAATAAATACAACCATTTGAAACTAGTTAGACAGCCTCAAAGAGACTTTTAAATGAAGGCATAAATCCCAGACTGTAAAAGCCATCAGAGGGGCCCCTATACAAACTTGTCTGGAAAGCGTTACTTGGGGAAAAACCTGTTCTTGAAATCCGAGACACAATTATGCATGGACGACTGGACGGGTTGCCAAAAAGGAATGGACGGAGCAGGTGAGGTGACTCGAGGTGAACGAGGGATGCCTGGTAGAAACGGGTCCCCAGGGACTCGCTTTTTGCCTGAGAAAGGAAAACGGGGAGAGAAGGGGCCTCCGGGCCTCGACTGTGGAAGCAGGTGGCACCGCCGGCGGTAACAATTTTCCTTCCCCTGAGTGCCGTACCCATAGGAGTTGGCCCGCAGCCACCCATTCATGTCCAGCTTCGGCCCACTGAGAGAGGAGGAGTGTGTGTGAGATTGAGAGACAGCGAGAGAGAGAATATCCATAATATGGATTGGGAGACTACATTGGGAATTGGGACAAAGTCCCTCATAACGTCAGAATTGAGCTAAAACTGGACGCCGTCCCAGACGAACAGCTTGAGTCACCGTTTCACTGAGGACCCGGGCACCTCTTTGGGGTTCGGCTCCTACAAGATTAACCCACACTCTCTCCCCATCGTCTGAGTACACAGTGCCACCCGGCCAAGCCAGCTGACACATACAAACAACCCACACACTTACTGCGCTCCGTGACAAATGCAGTAAATCCACAGCTGTAAAGACACTGGGAGAAAACCAGAAAGAGCCCCTTCGACTCGACAACTAGAAGGGCTGGCAGTGGCACAACAGAGAGAAATCTGACTTCAACCCTGACAAACAAACTCCAAAATGAGCTCCCGTTCTCATGAATGATTCAATATGACTGCCCCACTTGGGCCGGCAGTGAGAGAGAGGGGTAGACAAGCTAAACAATCAGAAACTACACCATTTTCAAAGCTCATTTGAGCATAAATATTGACTTCCTCCCAGATGTCTCAGGCTACGGCAGTTTTCTTTTCAGGACTAAAGTACACAAAAGTATGGCTAAGTGCGCTCCGCTACGGGTGAGGTAATTCCCAAGGAAATTAACGAGTTCGGCCCCTCATGCCCACCTCACCTACATCCCTCTGACCTACCTCCCCTACCTCCCTCTGACCTACCTCCCCTACCTCACTCTGACCTACCTCCCCTACCTCCCTCTGACCTACCTCCCCTACCTCCCTCTGACCTACCTCCCCTACCTCCCTCTGACCTACCTCCCCTACCTCCCTCTGACCTACCTCCCCTACCTCACTCTGACCTACCTCCTCTACCTCACTCTGGCCTACCTCCCCTACCTCACTCTGACCTACCTCCCCTACCTCACTCTGACCTACCTCCTCTACCTCACTCTGACCTACCCCCCCTAACTCACTCTGACCTACCTCCCCTACCTCCCTCTGACCTACCTCCCCTACCTCCCTCTGACCTACCTCCCTCTGGCCTACCTCCCCTACCTCCCTCTGACCTACCTCCCCTACCTCCCTCTGACCTACCTCCCCTACCTCACTCTGACCTACCTCCCTCTGACCTACCTCCCCTACCTCCCTCTGACCTACCTCCCCTACCTCCCTCTGACCTACCTCCCCTACCTCCCTCTGACCTACCTCCCCTACCTCCCTCTGACCTACCTCCCCTATCTCACTCTGACCTACCTCCCTCTGACCTACCTCCCCTACCTCCCTCTGACCTACCTCCCCTACCTCCCTCTGACCTACCTCCCCTACCTCCCTCTGACCTACCTCCCCTACCTCACTCTGACCTACCTCCCCTACCTCACTCTGACCTACCTCCCCTACCTCCCTCTGACCTACCTCCCCTACCTCACTCTGACCTACCTCCTTATGACCTACCTCCCCTATCTCACTCTGACCTACCTCCCTCTGACCTACCTCCCCTACCTCCCTCTGACCTACCTCCCCTACCTCACTCTGACCTACCTCCCCTACCTCACTCTGACCTACCTCCCCTACCTCACTCTGACCTACCTCCTCTACCTCACTCTGACCTACCCCCCCTAACTCACTCTGACCTACCTCCCCTACCTCCCTCTGACCTACCTCCCCTACCTCCCTCTGACCTACCTCCCTCTGGCCTACCTCCCCTACCTCCCTCTGACCTACCTCCCCTACCTCCCTCTGACCTACCTCCCCTACCTCACTCTGACCTACCTCCCCTACCTCCCTCTGACCTACCTCCCCTATCTCACTCTGACCTACCTCCCTCTGACCTACCTCCCCTACCTCCCTCTGACCTACCTCCCCTACCTCCCTCTGACCTACCTCCCCTACCTCCCTCTGACCTACCTCCCCTACCTCCCTCTGACCTACCTCCCCTACCTCACTCTGACCTACCTCCCCTACCTCCCTCTGACCTACCTCCCCTACCTCACTCTGACCTACCTCCTTATGACCTACCTCCCCTATCTCACTCTGACCTACCTCCCTCTGACCTACCTCCCCTACCTCCCTCTGACCTACCTCCCCTATCTCACTCTGACCTACCTCCCCTACCTCACTCTGACCTACCTCCCCTACCTCACTCTGACCTACCTCCCTCTGACCTACCTCCCCTACCTCCCTCTGACCTACCTCCCCTACCTCACTCTGACCTACCTCCTTATGACCTACCTCCCCTATCTCACTCTGACCTACCTCCCTCTGACCTACCTCCCCTACCTCCCTCTGGCCTACCTCCCCTACCTCCCCATGTCTACCTAGTTCTCTGTAGATTATGTATAAGGAGTGGTAAACTATGGTACAAACGAGGAGAGGCTTTCATTACCCAGCTAATTTAGACTGGTTTAAATCACCCGATTTTGGTGTAATGAAACGTGGAGCCTGGTCTGACACCTGGAGCATGATTCATAGGGGCGCAGTCTTTCAGGTGAATTCTACCATTCTACCACTCGCTCATCAATTTCAATTAAATAGCCCTCAGTGCAAGTGATTAGTGCAGGAATTTACATCAGGGGAAAGTTATTTTGGGGGGCAGGGTGCAGGAAAGGGAGTAACAGAGAATGGGAAAGGACTGGTAATGATGTAGAGACAAGACATTAATCAGAAAAGCATGATGATGTTTTATCTCCGAGGCGAGGATGGATCGACGTAATGTTACCCAAAGGTCAAGCGAAGTCGGCCGCCCACTCCTACATAAGACGACAAATCGAGAAATTGCCCCCCTCTGCACTTTCGCTTTGAGTCGGCGTACTGGAGGAAGCAGCGAGCTGTAGTAGACATCAAAAATATGTGTCTACTCCTGCCTGCCAATTAAGAGAAGAACAGAACTAGAGGGAAGACGGAAAGGAAAAACAACAGAGGGATTTCTGAGCGAAGGAGGAAAACATCAGACGGTAGCGGAGTCTGTGTGCTTCCAGTGTGCCATTTGACCACCTACCCCCAGTCTGAATTAGCTCTTTCTTTACTGTTCTGGGGCATCCAAGTGAAACCAAATCCCACAGCTGACAAATGGACTGAGCCCTCCTCCTCCTGACCATTTACTTTAATTCCATTACGACACATGTTTAGCCAGTGACCGCACCGTGCAAGGCCATTAATCTGACATTCTATCACGTCAGGCCTGAGCTATGCTGGGGTTTCCTGAGGAGAACAGGTAACAGTTGAAAAGTTAAAACCTCTCAAATCCATCCACTTTTTTACTTCAACGTGTGAGGACATAAGAAAACCCAGAGGACATTCGGAACAACTCCAAATGGCACCCGACATAGGGATTCTCAAACCGCCCGGCTGCTGGATTCAATCCTTTATTTTTCTCCCTCTAGCCCTTGAGAGTTATCAATCTGCTCTGCATAGGAAAACCTCAAAAAAAAAACATTTTCCACTGCCAGCTTAGGCCCTTATTTTCTTAATCACCATTAAGTCTCATCTGGTCTATGACCTGGGCTTGCCCGTAGGCTGGAAGGTTAGACTGCCAGGATGAATTTACTGTACCCAATTGGCCAAATGGAAATGCAGCAGGTTCTTATCAAGCCGGATGGAGAGAATGGAGACAGGCAGGGATGAAAAACGAGAGGGGGTAATGGATGTCAGGTGACTTTATCCATATTGTTTTCTTTTTTTCTGCGAGAAGGCACTGTATTGAAAAGAGGGAGATGAACGGGGAATGCAAACATGCACAGATGGAAATTGGGCTTATATTCCTAAAGTAATCATCAGACTTTGGAATGAATTTTATTGCTTGCATGTTCTTTGTATTCCGAAGGGGATATTACTTTTTCTGTCAGAGCTGTTTTCTCTATCATTACCCTTTTACTTATTACTGGATGTATTGACAGAAAACCTCCCTTGGCTCAATTTCATTATGGCACATTTGTTTCGGTATTCACAACACACCATCATCTCATGCGGTGGTTGATGGAATCTATAATTGACAGGTGATCAACACAACCATGGTCCGAGGGAAATAGCTTGATTAATAGTTTGTCGGCACTGCATGCCCTGCAAGACATGTATGAGTAAGGACAGATATGCCAAACTGCTCTGCCTTATAAACTTAATACAAATATTGCTGTTGGTCTTATATAGACCTCATACAGCACACAATGTCCTCAATAGAAAATATGGACAAAATACAAACTCTCCATACTAGAGGCTGGTGATTTCTTTCTGAAAATAACCTTGCATCCAATCCCTTGGGTGTGTGTGAGAACCACTTGTAAGATAGTTTTTAATTCAGAGATTCAATTCATGCATTAACACATCTTAACCGAATAATTTTCTCTCAAGTTTTGATTTATATGGGAAGTTCAACACCAAGCCAAACTACATACTGTGTATCAACCAAAATCACATATACTGTTGTATCCATGGGTCATCATATATTTAAAATGCAAACATACCAATTATCTACTACCAACCAAATAATGCATTGCAATGCATGAACTGGGACACCTCCCTTTAAAAACATGAGTTAGGGTGCTGCAAAATGGCAAAAGCCTTTTTTTAATAAGGTGACTTTCCCTCAGAGACAGCCAATTGATCTTAGATGAGACAGTATCCCGCTTCAGCTCAGCGAACTCCTGTTACACCATGCTTGCTCATCTATTCCATGTCATATCACCAAAACTCAAACGGCCAAACTTTTATACGAAAAAGAGATGAGAGATATCAGAAGTGGTAATATGCAGGTGGATAAATACGTAATGGGGTACAAGGCAGTTGGATGTAGAATCATTTGTGCCTGGCTGAACTCTCTAGCTCGTGGTTGGGGGAAACTAGGGACTCTAACCCCTCTGTGGAAGGACATTCCGCTTGGTTTGTGCTTTAGTGGTGTGTTCTTTCTCTCCTCAAAATATTACTAGCATTGCATGGATTCCACCACTGATGGTAACCAAATAGACCGTGAATACCCCTAAAACATGTATTAAGAGTAAATTGTACTGTCACATGCCATGTGCTCCATTATAAGTGTCTGATAAAACGACGCAAAAACCATAGATCAAGGAAACAATGCACAATGTGCATCAACATGTGACTTGAGAAACAGGAATGCCAAAACAAATGAATGCTGGATTTTATTTTACATTTACTTGCCACTTGGTTGGATATCTGCAGTGTTGTAATATACACTGAGTGTCTGCCTATCTAGCCAGTGAAATGTACGCTTATGATAGTTAAGTCAAGGGATTTGGTTGAGGAAGGGCATTGGAACTGAAAAGGATCTTACATTTTAGTCATTTAGCAGACGCTCTTATCCAGAGCAACTTACAGTTAAGTGAGTGCATACATTGTTCATACATCTTCAGCTAATCTTTTCTCTTTTAAATAAATATCTTATCAAATCTTTAAACCCTGAAGTAGGTCAAATGCCAAGAATGACGGAAACTCGACCGGATGTTAAGGATTAGGAGTAGGATTTTGACCCCTCCCCTCCTCACTCTCTTATCAGTTTGCTTTTACATTTTCAAGGAATTTTAAGTATTAAGTATACTTTGTTTGTTTCATACATTCTAGCCTGCATATGACAAAGTGAAGGAAGCCAAAAAAAACTATTATGGTGTACTTGTAAAAGAAAATGAACTATTGACTAAAGAGCTGTAGCTTCAATCCCAAGTGGTAAATGATGCAATACCCTTGACATTCAACCTGCTGGTAAATATCCATCGAAATGACTGGGAACTAGTGTAAAATCAAAGCAATGAAATGAGTCACTTTTGCTACAAAAACATATTTTCCTTCAAATGTCATGTTTTTAGACTGTAACTATTTCAAATGTTCAGTGTTTGTCTCAACCGGGGAGCAGACACAACACTGCACTTGGCTGATGAAAGGCGAGACTCTTGCCTGTGTAGAGACAGAATCAGCAGACCCAATGCCTCACAGTCTTTGAGAGAGAGGAAGAGCTGGGGGAGATAGAAAGTTCAGAGAAAAAGGGATAGAAATGGGGGGACCCTCTTCTCGTCCTATCAGGCATTCCCTTAAGGTACCCGGAGAGGTCTGCAGAGATGCCGGGTGATATACGACTTTGATATCGCCGGTAATTACTAGCTGTGAAGGCCACGACACCTCTGGGAAAGAGGCGCTGGGCCGCTGATGATGAGGAAACTATGGAGGATTTTATTCGATATCGTTGCCGCTCGTTTTTGAAGTACGGCGCGTCACCTGCGTGTTGGCGAGATCAAGCCCGATTGATATGATAGCGCTGTGTTGTAGAGGACGGGCAGAAGCACTTCAGAGGAATAATCTAGCTTCACTGCAGAGTTTATTGAGGAGAGATTTCAAGAGGCGCACCAAAACAATAAACTGCATGTAGATAACTCCCAAACACTCAATATACAGAGCTAGTTGCCAGAGAAAATTCATTGGGAAGAGTAGGCGGACTAAAGTATGGTAATTGCCGCCAATTACGCCCAAATTAGTCCCGGTGTCATATGTTTGAATTACAATATCATTAGCCACCTTCCAGTCGTAACCCGGCGCCACACACAGGTGACACGTCTTTGAGTGGCTGTGATTTTCCAGACACGTAATGGCCGCTGCATGCGAGAGCATCAGTAATGACTCAGAGCCATTCATCCTGTCGGGGGCATGTTGGGAAGACAGCCTTCATTTTGAGATGCATTACGGCACTCACCGGCGCAGCGGTGCGCTATCACTCAGGCAGGAGATATTAGAACTTGCTTAAAAGACTAATGGAACCAAACACCTTGCTGGAGGAGCCTCTGTATGCTGATAAGCATCCCTTTTTGCTATTGGGGGGGGGGGGGGGGGTCATTCCATTCCATTCTTCTGAATATCAATGGGGCCCTATTTTAATAGTTAGAGGGAGGGGAAGGGAAAGGAAGTTGCGCTGACTAAATGTGTACTGACTGATAGCGGGCTTGGTGACATGGATGGGTATTTTCCTCATGATGGATGTTAGCTTAGAGTCTGAGCTTGCAGCCCGATTTGCCCTACTAAAGAAAACGTTAGTGATACCCACCCAGACCACGCCAATAGGAAAGACAGGTGGCTCATGGGCTGGAGAAAAAGTTAAGAAATCCCAAAGGAGGAGCATTCCACTAAAGGGGAGGGAAGGCACAACAGGGTAGGATATCAAATATCAGGGAAGTGTGCCTCAGTCCCTGGACTGTATGCCAGTGCCAATGCCAATTCCGTTTGGAGGACATTCTGTACAAAGCCAATAGCCAACAACATGAAAGTAACCAATACACTTTTCATTCAAACACCTAAAGATAGACACGAAAACAATCACTGCTATTTTCTATTTGTTATAACATCTAAGCTTAGTCTAAACACTACGCTAATGTACTTACTGTTATTTAATACTTAGATAATATGATCAAAGGCAGTCAATTGTAATCAGGAAAAAGCTCAGCAAACAAACGCTGAGCGAGCCGTTTTGGGGCCCATTCTTCATCTTGTGTCAACCTCTGCATTATCCGTAGTCTTGAAGGGACAATTTTCAGAGTTGTACTTTCTGTTTTGATTCTATTCCTGTTTTTTTCTTCTAATGAGCTTAGTTACCGGGTTCCTAGCAATAGCTGTGCCAGCTCGGTTGCAGCCGGGGGCATCGTGCTAACTAACCCCTTGTGCATCCCTATTCACATGCTAATGTCTTAGCCGTGTTACCAATGTTACAAATATCTCAGGACTCTCCCCCCTGCTCCCCGAGCCACCCTTACCACCCACAACCTTCCTCCCCTTGTCAACCTTGCCCCAAACACAACAAGAGCTCGCTCTGAATCGGGTTTCACTTGCCGTTTATCTTTTGTGAGTCGCCCCCGCTAGCTCTGTGATGCTAAAGAGAAAAGTGCAGTTCCCTGGCGTTGTTCTTTTTTTCTGGTTGTCTTTTTCGTTGTAGTTCTGTTTCTTCCTCATCTCCAGTTCGATTCTTTCCAGCAGGGATTACTCTTCTGAGTGGGTGGTGCAGGAAGGAGAACGAGGGAGATGCTATGGGCCGGATCAATTATCTGACTTTTTATCCATACTTCTCACACTAGTGCATATCTCACTTTTGTCATGCCATACACACTTTACATTTTAGTCATTTACACAAAGTGGAGGGAGAGGCAGTTAGATAATGTGCAGAACGTCATTAGTATTCTCAAAAGGGTAGCACATGGAACACTGGGTTTGGAAAACGGGGACGCGTCAACACTGAAAAGCAATTTAGATAAACCTTATCTCGTTGGAGTGCTCGTAACCTATTGACGACAACATGAGCGCGACAACAGCTACAAATCCAGGTGCATGTCTGCAGCTTTTAAAGAGGGCTTGAACCAAATCATGCTGTGTATCTATGGAAAATGGTTTTACAGACAACCATTCCTAGTACTAAGTTACCCAATACTGTGTATAATGATAGTCATACCAAATTCAAAAAATAACAATGAATGTGCTTACTTTTCTTAAATAGAGCACATTAGTTGCATGTATGCTCAAAGCCTGTATGACATGTATACATTTGCTTCATGTAAATCATCAAATTATGTGTACATTCTCTTCAATCACTGTCAAAGTGCTGTATACTCTCTGTCTGCACTGACAAATCGGCCTCCATTTCCTGGTTTCTCCACAATGTAGCCATAACTCTGCACAAAGCGCTTAGGTCTGGCAGGGGAGCTCACCGAGATATTATTTATTTAGACAAATAAGATTTAATGTATTCAAATTATTTCAAATGAACATTGATTTCCATCACAGGCTAAATGTATAGGTGGTATGAATTTACACCCAAGACAGAGATTTATTGTGTTCGATCTGAGAATGTTCTAGACTCATTGGAATTCTTAACCTATTCTACTGAGAACACAAGGATGGATTTCTTCAAACGTGGAACATTTGCAGAAGATATCCTCGTAATTCCGATCTCTAAATAAAACGTTATACCCAAACATGTCCTACTCATGAAATCCCCTTGTAATAAAACATGTCAAGTGTATCGTATACACTGGATTCAAAAGTGTATATGTCCCAAATATACACTTCCAGGACTATGTATGTAGCACCTTTCATCTCATTTGAGAAAAATGGAAATCGATAACAGCGAGAGGCGCCTGTAATATAAGTGGCAATCGCCTCAGAGAGTCTCAATCAAATCTATATCCAAGTAAACGTAATTCAGAAATTGAAATGGAACACCAATTATTATTTTCAATGAGGACTTGTTCCCCCGTAACATAAATCCCCCCCACTCTGGTCTATGTACCCCAGACAAAGACTCAATAAAAGGTAGCCAAAATTGCAACGGCAGTATTTGGGGCAGGTGTCAATGATCATTACCATGCATAGACAATCTATTCATAGTAATATAGAGAGACCATCCATAGATATGCAGTTCTAGATCTTCACCTCTGAGACATGGTCTTGTAGGGGTTGGGAAGGTACAGTAGCAGCAATAACTTAGATATGCAGTTCTAGATTCTCACCAGCAGAAATATAGATGTACAGTTCTAGATTCTCACCTCTGGGACATGATCTTGTAAGCATCTGGCAGGTAGCAGCGCGTATTCTCCATCTGTGCCGGGTCGGCGTCGCAGATCTTGTCGTCGGTGCGGCCGTAGTTGGCGCTCTCGATCATGATGACGTCGGTGCCCGGACAGCGCAGCTCGATGGGGTAGCTCTCACACGACAGCTCCCTCCTAACCACAGCCATCGGGATGGGCGCTCGACTGAAGGCTGTGGGTACATAGAGAGAAAATTACGTCAGCAAACACTGCGTAACAGTAGGTATATTTACTATGTGGGACACATGTGCCCGGTGGGAATCGAACCTGGGTCTCCCAATAGCCAACCTAATATCTTAACCATTAGACCAAGATAAACAGCGAGAAAGATGGAGAGAAGGTGAGGTTAGAGCAAAGGTCAGATATTGTGAGGTAGGGAGCTGGGCTGACAGGGCCCTTGTTGGGGGTGGGAGGCACAATAACATGGCTATAGGTTGTGTGAGAGAGGGAGAGATATGGCGATCA
>NW_028162153.1:30000-42057 GCF_964263955.1 Coregonus lavaretus | reverse complement strand
GCCTTTTCTCTCAGGAGTGTGACAGGAGTCCATGTGGAGTGAGCATGGAGAGAGATCCAGTCCAAAAACCTTCTCTCATGTTGCTGGTTTACTAATGGACAAGACATAATAGACTGGAAAGGACAGGGGCGGCTTCAATCCACTTTGAACATTATCATGGGCTCATCAACTTTGAACATTATCATGGGTCATCAACTTTGAACATTATCATGGCTCATCCACTTTGAACATTATCATGGGCCATCTACTTTGAACATTATCATGGGCCATCTACTTTGAACATTATCATGGGCTCATCTACTTTGAACATTATCATGGGGCCATCTACTTTGAACATTATCATGGGCCATCTACTTTGAACATTATCATGGGCTCATTCACTTTGAACATTATCATGGGCCAATCTACTTTGAACATTATCATGGGCTCATCTACTTTGAACATTATCATGGGTCAATCTATTTTGAACATTATAATGGGCCATCTACTTTGAACATTACCATGGGCTCATTCACTTTGAACATTATCATGGGCTTCACCATCATCCACTTTGAACATTATCATGGGCCATCCACTTTCAACATTACCATGGGCCATCAACTTTGAACATTATCATGGGCCAATCCACTTTGAACATTATCATGGGCCATCCACTTTGAACATTATCATGGGCCAATCTACTTTGAACATTATCATGGGCCATCAACTTTGAACATTAGCATGGACCAATCTACTTGAACATTAGCATGGGCCAATCTACTTTGAACATTAGCATGGGCCAATCTACTTTGAACATTATCATGGGCCAATCTACTTTGAACATTATCATGGGCCATCTACTTTGAACATTATCATGGGCCATCTACTTTGAACATTATCATGGGCTCATCTACTTTGAACATTATCATGGGCTTCACCATCATCCACTTTGAACATTAGTGCCATTGGGAAGAGGAACTGTGAAGCTATCTGAAGAAGAAGAAAAAATGAAGAGACGCCAGAAGATTGAGTGCCGGGGAGGGAGGGAGGGAGGGAGGGAGGGAGGGCGGGCGGGAGGGAGGGAGGGAGGGAGGGCGTTGGTCAATTGTGCCTGTAATTGATTTAGACTGGTCCAAAGTTGTTTTATTTGGGGGTATCAAGTTGATTGTATTGTAATTAACACTAAGAATGCATTGAGATACTGATCTGTAATTATAACCGAGATGAAAAGGTTAATACTGGAATTATAAGATTAATATACTGTATGTTAATGTCAATGTACATTCTGCTAGTACCGATGTGTGCTAAGTTGAGGGTTTTAACTTTGAGTGATAGAACCAATGTGAATCACTGAGCAATGTCATTCTAAATTTGGGTTGGATAATTAATAGTATTTTTTTTAAATTATGATTTGGAAACTGAATGATTTCCCACCAACCCTAACACTAACCCTAACCCTAACCCCAACCCTAACCCCAACCTACTCCCTATTTCTGACTGCATCTCTGATGATGAGGACCCCAATCCTGAGCATGAGGACCCAGATGTAGAGCTTATGTTCCACGCGGAGAGAGGATCTCTGCCTTTACCAGTGGAGGAAGGGTTCCACGCTGAGAGAGGTTCTCTGCCTTTACGGGTGGAGGAAGGGTTCCACGCTGAGAGAGGATCTCTGCCTTTACGGGTGGAGGAAGGGTTCCACGCTGAGAGAGGATCTCTGCCTTTACGGGTGGAGGAAGGGTTCCACGCTGAGAGAGGATCTCTGCCTTTACGGGTGGAGGAAGGGTTCCACGCTGAGAGAGGATCTCTGCCTTTACGGGTGGAGGAAGGGTTCCACGCTGAGAGAGGATCTCTGCCTTTACAGGTGGAGGAAGGGTTCCACGCTGAGAGAGGATCTCTGCCCACGGGTGGAGGAAGGGTTCCACGCTGAGAGAGGATCTCTGCCTTTACGGGTGGAGGAAGGGTTCCACGCTGAGAGAGGATCTCTGCCTTTACGGTGGAGGAAGGGTTCCACGCTGAGAGAGGATCTCTGCCCACGGGTGGAGGAAGGGTTCCACGCTGAGAGAGGATCTCTGCCTTTACGGGTGGAGGAGGGTTCCACGCTGAGAGAGGATCTCTGCCTTTACGGGTGGAGGAAGGGTTCCACGCTGAGAGAGGATCTCTGCCTTTACGGGTGGAGGAAGGGTTCCATGCTGAGAGAGGATCTCTGCCTTTACGGGTGGAGGAAGGGTTCCACGCTGAGAAAGGATCTCTGCCCACGGGTGGAGGAAGGGTTCCACGCTGAGAGAGGATCTCTGCCTTTACGGGTGGAGGAAGGGTTCCACACTGAGAGAGGATCTCTGCCTTTACAGGTGGAGGAAGGGTTCCACGCTGAGAGAGGATCTATGCCTTTACGGGTGGAGGAAGGGTTCCACACTGAGAGAGGATCTCTGCCTTTACGGGTGGAGGAAGGGTTCCACGCTGAGAGAGGATCTCTGCCTTTATGGGTGGAGGAAGGGTTCCACGCTGAGAGAGGATCTCTGCCTTTACGGGTGGAGGAAGGGTTCCACGCTGAGAGAGGATCTCTGCCAACGGGTGGAGAAAGGGTTCCTCGCTGAGAGAGGTTTTCTGCCTTTAGGGGTGGAGGAAGGGTTCCACGCTGAGAGAGGATCTCTGCCTTTACGGGTGGAGGAAGGGTTCCATGCTGAGAGAGGATCTCTGCCTTTACGGGTGGAGGAAGGGTTCCACGCTGAGAGAGGATCTCTGCCTTTATGGGTGGAGGAAGAGTTCCACGCTGAGAGAGGATCTCTGCCTTTACGGGTGGAGGAAGGGTTCCACGCTGAGAGAGGATCTCTGCCCACGGGTGGAGGAAGGGTTCCACGCTGAGAGAGGATCTCTGCCTTTACGGGTGGAGGAAGGGTTCCACGCTGAGAGAGGATCTCTGCCTTTACGGGTGGAGGAAGGGTTCCACGCTGAGAGAGGATCTCTTCCTTTACAGGTGGAGGAAGGGTTCCACGCTGAGAGATGATCTCTGCCCACGGGTGGAGGAAGGGTTCCACGCTGAGAGAGGATCTCTGCCTTTACGGGTGGAGGAAGGGTTCCACGCTGAGAGAGGATCTCTGCCCACGGGTGGAGGAAGGGTTCCACGATGAGAGAGGATCTCTGCCTTTACGGGTGGAGGAAGGGTTCCACGCTGAGAGAGGATCTCTGCCTTTACGGGTGGAGGAAGGGTTCCACGCTGAG
Organism: Coregonus lavaretus; assembly: GCF_964263955.1. Taxonomy (NCBI): domain Eukaryota; kingdom Metazoa; phylum Chordata; class Actinopteri; order Salmoniformes; family Salmonidae; genus Coregonus; species Coregonus lavaretus. Next base: position 38,859 of record NW_028162153.1, on the reverse strand, counting down.
AGAGGATCTCTGCCTTTACGGGTGGAGGAAGGGTTCCACACTGAGAGAGGATCTCTGCCTTTACGGGTGGAGGAAGGGTTCCACGCTGAGAGAGGATCTCTGCCTTTATGGGTGGAGGAAGGGTTCCACGCTGAGAGAGGATCTCTGCCTTTACGGGTGGAGGAAGGGTTCCATGCTGAGAGAGGATCTCTGCCTTTACGGGTGGAGGAAGGGTTCCACGCTGAGAGAGGATCTCTGCCTTTATGGGTGGAGGAAGAGTTCCACGCTGAGAGAGGATCTCTGCCTTTACGGGTGGAGGAAGGGTTCCACGCTGAGAGAGGATCTCTGCCCACGGGTGGAGGAAGGGTTCCACGCTGAGAGAGGATCTCTGCCTTTACGGGTGGAGGAAGGGTTCCACGCTGAGAGAGGATCTCTGCCTTTACGGGTGGAGGAAGGGTTCCACTCTGAGAGAGGATCTCTTCCTTTACAGGTGGAGGAAGGGTTCCACGCTGAGAGAGGATCTCTGCCTTTACGGGTGGAGGAAGGGTTCCACGCTGAGAGAGGATCTCTGCCCACGGGTGGAGGAAGGGTTCCACGCTGAGAGAGGATCTCTGCCTTTACGGGTGGAGGAAGGGTTCCACGCTGAGAGAGGATCTCTGCCTTTACGGGTGGAGGAAGGGTTCCACGCTGAGAGAGGATCTCTGCCTTTACGGGTGGAGGAAAGGGTTCCACACTGAGAGAGGATCTCTGCCTTTACGGGTGGAGGAAGGGTTCCACGCTGAGAGAGGATCTCTGCCTTTATGGGTGGAGGAAGGGTTCCACGCTGAGAGAGGATCTCTGCCTTTACGGGTGGAGGAAGTGTTCCACGCTGAGAGAGGATCTCTGCCTTTACGGGTGGAGGAAGGGTTCCATGCTGAGAGAGGATCTCTGCCTTTACGGGTGGAGGAAGGGTTCCACGCTGAGAGAGGATCTCTGCCTTTACGGGTGGAGGAAGGGTTCCACGCTGAGAGAGGATCTCTGCCTTTACGGGTGGAGGAAGGGTTCCACGCTGAGAGAGGATCTCTGCCTTTACAGGTGGAGGAAGGGTTCCACGCTGAGAGAGGATCTCTGCCCACGGGTGGAGGAAGGGTTCCACGCTGAGAGAGGATCTCTGCCTTTACGGGTGGAGGAAGGGTTCCACGCTGAGAGAGGATCTCTGCCTTTACGGTGGAGGAAGGGTTCCCCGCTGAGAGAGGATCTCTGCCCACGGGTGGAGGAAGGGTTCCACGCTGAGAGAGGATCTCTGCCTTTACGGGTGGAGGAGGGTTCCACGCTAAGAGAGGATCTCTGCCTTTACGGGTGGAGGAAGGGTTCCACGCTGAGAGAGGATCTCTGCCTTTACGGGTGGAGGAAGGGTTCCATGCTGAGAGAGGATCTCTGCCTTTACGGGTGGAGGAAGGGTTCCACGCTGAGAGAGGATCTCTGCCCACGGGTGGAGGAAGGGTTCCACGCTGAGAGAGGATCTCTGCCTTTACGGGTGGAGGAAGGGTTCCACACTGAGAGAGGATCTCTGCCTTTACAGGTGGAGGAAGGGTTCCACGCTGAGAGAGGATCTCTGCCTTTACGGGTGGAGGAAGGGTTCCACACTGAGAGAGGATCTCTGCCTTTACGGGTGGAGGAAGGGTTCCACGCTGAGAGAGGATCTCTGCCTTTATGGGTGGAGGAAGGGTTCCACGCTGAGAGAGGATCTCTGCCTTTACGGGTGGAGGAAGGGTTCCACGCTGAGAGAGGATCTCTGCCAACGGGTGGAGAAAGGGTTCCTCGCTGAGAGAGGATTTCTGCCTTTAGGGGTGGAGGAAGGGTTCCACGCTGAGAGAGGATCTCTGCCTTTACGGGTGGAGGAAGGGTTCCATGCTGAGAGAGGATCTCTGCCTTTACGGGTGGAGGAAGGGTTCCACGCTGAGAGAGGATCTCTGCCTTTATGGGTGGAGGAAGAGTTCCACGCTGAGAGAGGATCTCTGCCTTTACGGGTGGAGGAAGGGTTCCACGCTGAGAGAGGATCTCTGCCCACGGGTGGAGGAAGGGTTCCACGCTGAGAGAGGATCTCTGCCTTTACGGGTGGAGGAAGGGTTCCACGCTGAGAGAGGATCTCTGCCTTTACGGGTGGAGGAAGGGTTCCACGCTGAGAGAGGATCTCTTCCTTTACAGGTGGAGGAAGGGTTCCACGCTGAGAGATGATCTCTGCCCTTGGGTGGAGGAAGGGTTCCACGCTGAGAGAGGATCTCTGCCTTTACGGGTGGAGGAAGGGTTCCACGCTGAGAGAGGATCTCTGCCCACGGGTGGAGGAAGGGTTCCACGCTGAGAGAGGATCTCTGCCTTTACTGGTGGAGGAAGGGTTCCACGCTGAGAGAGGATCTCTGCCTTTACGGGTGGAGGAAGGGTTCCACGCTGAGAGAGGATCTCTGCCTTTACGGGTGGAGGAAGGGTTCCACACTGAGAGAGGATCTCTGCCTTTACGGGTGGAGGAAGGGTTCCACGCTGAGAGAGGATCTCTTCCTTTATGGGTGGAGGAAGGGTTCCACGCTGAGAGAGGATCTCTGCCTTTACGGGTGGAGGAAGGGTTCCATGCTGAGAGAGGATCTCTGCCTTTACGGGTGGAGGAAGGGTTCCACGCTGAGAGAGGATCTCTGCCTTTATGGGTGGAGGAAGAGTTCCACGCTGAGAGAGGATCTCTGCCTTTACGGGTGGAGGAAGGGTTACACGCTGAGAGAGGATCTCTGCCCACGGGTGGAGGAAGGGTTCCACGCTGAGACAGGATCTCTGCCTTTACGGGTGGAGGAAGGGTTCCACGCTGAGAGAGGATCTCTGCCTTTAAGGGTGTAGGAAGGGTTCCACTCTGAGAGAGGATCTCTTCCTTTACAGGTGGAGGAAGGGTTCCACGCTGAGAGAGGATCTCTGCCCACGGGTGGAAGAAGGGTTCCACGCTGAGAGAGGATCTCTGCCTTTACGGGTGGAGGAAGGGTTCCACGCTGAGAGAGGATCTCTGCCCACGGGTGGAGGAAGAGTTCCACGCTGAGAGAGGATCTCTGCCTTTACGGGTGGAGGAAGGGTTCCACGCTGAGAGAGGATCTCTGCCTTTACGGGTGGAGGAAGGGTTCCACGCTGAGAGAGGATCTCTGCCTTTACGGGTGGAGGAAGGGTTCCACGCTGAGAGAGGATCTCTGCCTTTACGGGTGGAGGAACGGTTCCACGCTGAGAGAGGATCTCTGCCTTTACGGGTGGAGGAAGGGTTCCACACTGAGAGAGGGTCTCTGCCTTTACGGGTGGAGGAAGGGTTCCACGCTGAGAGAGGATCTCTGCCCACGGGTGGAGGAAGAGTTCCACGCTGAGAGAGGATCTCTGCCTTTACGGGTGGAGGAAGGGTTCCACGCTGAGAGAGGATCTCTGCCCACGGGTGGAGGAAGAGTTCCACGCTGAGAGAGGATCTCTGCCTTTACGGGTGGAGGAAGGGTTCCACGCTGAGAGAGGATCTCTGCCCACGGGTGTAGGAAGGGTTCCACGCTGAGAGAGGATCTCTGCCTTTACGGGTGGAGGAAGGGTTCCATGCTGAGAGAGGATCTCTGCCTTTACGGGTGGAGGAAGGGTTCCATGCTGAGAGAGGATCTCTGCCTTTACGGGTGGAGGAAGGGTTCCACGCTGAGAGAGGATCTCTGCCTTTACGGGTGGAGGAAGGGTTCCACGCTGAGAGAGGATCTCTGCCTTTACGGGTGGAGGAAGGGTTCCACGCTGAGAGAGGATCTCTGCCTTTACGGGTGGAGGAAGGGTTCCACGCTGAGAGAGGATCTCTGCCTTTACGGGTGGAGGAAGGGTTCCACGCTGAGAGAGGATCTCTGCCTTTACGGGTGGAGGAAGGGTTCCACGCTGAGAGAGGATCTCTGCCTTTACGGGTGGAGGAAGGGTTCCACGCTGAGAGAGGATCTCTGCCTTTACGGGTGGAGGAAGGGTTCCACGCTGAGAGAGGATCTCTGCCCACGGGTGGAGGAAGGGTTCCACGCTGAGAGAGGATCTCTGCCCACAGGTGGAGGAAGAGTTCCACACTGAGAGAGGATCTCTGCCTTTACGGGTGGAGGAAGGGTTCCATGCTGAGAGAGGATCTCTGCCTTTACGGGTGGAGGAAGGGTTCCACGCTGAGAGAGGATCTCTGCCCACGGGTGGAGGAAGGGTTCCACACTGAGAGAGGATCTCTGCCTTTACGGGTGGAGGAAGGGTTCCACGCTGAGAGAGGATCTCTGCCCACGGGTGGAGGAAGAGTTCCACGCTGAGAGAGGATCTCTGCCTTTACGGGTGGAGGAAGGGTTCCACGCTGAGAGAGGATCTCTGCCCACGGGTGGAGGAAGAGTTCCACGCTGAGAGAGGATCTCTGCCTTTACGGGTGGAGGAAGGGTTCCACGCTGAGAGAGGATCTCTGCCTTTACGGGTGGAGGAAGGGTTCCACGCTGAGAGAGGATCTCTGCCTTTACGGGTGGAGGAAGGGTTCCACACTGAGAGAGGATCTCTGCCCACGGGTGGAGGAAGGGTTCCACGCTGAGAGAGGATCTCTGCCCACGGGTGGAGGAAGGGTTCCACACTGAGAGAGGATCTCTGCCTTTACGGGTGGAGGAAGGGTTCCATGCTGAGAGAGGATCTCTGCCCACGGGTGGAGGAAGGGTTCCACACTGAGAGAGGATCTCTGCCTTTACGGGTGGAGGAAGGGTTCCACGCTGAGAGAGGATCTCTGCCTTTACTGGTGGAGGAAGGGTTCCACGCTGAGAGAGGATCTCTGCCTTTACGGGTGGAGGAAGGGTTCCACGCTGAGAGAGGATCTCTGCCTTTACGGGTGGAGGAAGGGTTCCATGCTGAGAGAGGATCTCTGCCTTTACGGGTGGAGGAAGGGTTCCACGCTGAGAGAGGATCTCTGCCTTTATGGGTGGAGGAAGAGTTCCACGCTGAGAGAGGATCTCTGCCTTTACGGGTGGAGGAAGGGTTACACGCTGAGAGAGGATCTCTGCCCACGGGTGGAGGAAGGGTTCCACGCTGAGACAGGATCTCTGCCTTTACGGGTGGAGGAAGGGTTCCACGCTGAGAGAGGATCTCTGCCTTTAAGGGTGTAGGAAGGGTTCCACTCTGAGAGAGGATCTCTTCCTTTACAGGTGGAGGAAGGGTTCCACGCTGAGAGAGGATCTCTGCCCACGGGTGGAAGAAGGGTTCCACGCTGAGAGAGGATCTCTGCCTTTACGGGTGGAGGAAGGGTTCCACGCTGAGAGAGGATCTCTGCCCACGGGTGGAGGAAGAGTTCCACGCTGAGAGAGGATCTCTGCCTTTACGGGTGGAGGAAGGGTTCCACGCTGAGAGAGGATCTCTGCCTTTACGGGTGGAGGAAGGGTTCCACGCTGAGAGAGGATCTCTGCCTTTACGGGTGGAGGAAGGGTTCCACGCTGAGAGAGGATCTCTGCCTTTACGGGTGGAGGAACGGTTCCACGCTGAGAGAGGATCTCTGCCTTTACGGGTGGAGGAAGGGTTCCACACTGAGAGAGGGTCTCTGCCTTTACGGGTGGAGGAAGGGTTCCACGCTGAGAGAGGATCTCTGCCCACGGGTGGAGGAAGAGTTCCACGCTGAGAGAGGATCTCTGCCTTTACGGGTGGAGGAAGGGTTCCACGCTGAGAGAGGATCTCTGCCCACGGGTGGAGGAAGAGTTCCACGCTGAGAGAGGATCTCTGCCTTTACGGGTGGAGGAAGGGTTCCACGCTGAGAGAGGATCTCTGCCCACGGGTGTAGGAAGGGTTCCACGCTGAGAGAGGATCTCTGCCTTTACGGGTGGAGGAAGGGTTCCATGCTGAGAGAGGATCTCTGCCTTTACGGGTGGAGGAAGGGTTCCATGCTGAGAGAGGATCTCTGCCTTTACGGGTGGAGGAAGGGTTCCACGCTGAGAGAGGATCTCTGCCTTTACGGGTGGAGGAAGGGTTCCACGCTGAGAGAGGATCTCTGCCTTTACGGGTGGAGGAAGGGTTCCACGCTGAGAGAGGATCTCTGCCTTTACGGGTGGAGGAAGGGTTCCACGCTGAGAGAGGATCTCTGCCTTTACGGGTGGAGGAAGGGTTCCACGCTGAGAGAGGATCTCTGCCTTTACGGGTGGAGGAAGGGTTCCACGCTGAGAGAGGATCTCTGCCTTTACGGGTGGAGGAAGGGTTCCACGCTGAGAGAGGATCTCTGCCTTTACGGGTGGAGGAAGGGTTCCACGCTGAGAGAGGATCTCTGCCCACGGGTGGAGGAAGGGTTCCACGCTGAGAGAGGATCTCTGCCCACAGGTGGAGGAAGAGTTCCACACTGAGAGAGGATCTCTGCCTTTACGGGTGGAGGAAGGGTTCCATGCTGAGAGAGGATCTCTGCCTTTACGGGTGGAGGAAGGGTTCCACGCTGAGAGAGGATCTCTGCCCACGGGTGGAGGAAGGGTTCCACACTGAGAGAGGATCTCTGCCTTTACGGGTGGAGGAAGGGTTCCACGCTGAGAGAGGATCTCTGCCCACGGGTGGAGGAAGAGTTCCACGCTGAGAGAGGATCTCTGCCTTTACGGGTGGAGGAAGGGTTCCACGCTGAGAGAGGATCTCTGCCCACGGGTGGAGGAAGAGTTCCACGCTGAGAGAGGATCTCTGCCTTTACGGGTGGAGGAAGGGTTCCACGCTGAGAGAGGATCTCTGCCTTTACGGGTGGAGGAAGGGTTCCACGCTGAGAGAGGATCTCTGCCTTTACGGGTGGAGGAAGGGTTCCACACTGAGAGAGGATCTCTGCCCACGGGTGGAGGAAGGGTTCCACGCTGAGAGAGGATCTCTGCCCACGGGTGGAGGAAGGGTTCCACACTGAGAGAGGATCTCTGCCTTTACGGGTGGAGGAAGGGTTCCATGCTGAGAGAGGATCTCTGCCCACGGGTGGAGGAAGGGTTCCACGCTGAGAGAGGATCTCTGCCTTTACGGGTGGAGGAAGGGTTCCACGCTGAGAGAGGATCTCTGCCTTTACTGGTGGAGGAAGGGTTCCACGCTGAGAGAGGATCTCTGCCTTTACGGGTGGAGGAAGGGTTCCACACGGAGAGAGGATCTCTGCCTTTACGGGTGGAGGAAGGGTTTCTCGCTGAGCGAGGATCTCTGCCTTTACGGGTGGAGGAAGGGTTCCACGCTGAGAGAGGATCTCTGCCTTTACGGGTGGAGGAAGGGTTCCACGCTGAGAGAGGATCTCTGCCCACGGGTGTAGGAAGGGTTCCACGCTGAGAGAGGATCTCTGCCTTTACGGGTGGAGGAAGGGTTCCATGCTGAGAGAGGATCTCTGCCTTTACGGGTGGAGGAAGGGTTCCATGCTGAGAGAGGATCTCTGCCTTTACGGGTGGAGGAAGGGTTCCACGCTGAGAGAGGATCTCTGCCTTTACGGGTGGAGGAAGGGTTCCACGCTGAGAGAGGATCTCTGCCTTTACGGGTGGAGGAAGGGTTCCACGCTGAGAGAGGATCTCTGCCTTTACGGGTGGAGGAAGGGTTCCACGCTGAGAGAGGAACTCTGCCTTTACGGGTGGAGGAAGGGTTCCACGCTGAGAGAGGATCTCTGCCCACGGGTGGAGGAAGAGTTTTTAAACGGGATGATTTCCTATTTGCTGTAATGAAGCTTGTGTCTGGTGTTAATTTGATGGGTGTTATTATTTTCCAGATTGACTGTGTTTTGATAAATGGAAGGTTGTTTACCACGGATGAAATGTCGGCACCAGAAGGATGTTTTTTGTTGGTTTAAATGTAATGATGTAATGCTTGAACCCTTACATTTTTATAGAAGGAACTGAGTTTCTTGACAGGGGTATGTGAGAGAAAAAATTAGTATTAGCATTAAGGTGTGCTGTAGTGTGGTGTGGTGGCCAGTAGGTGGGGCTACCTACCCCCTCCTCCTCCTCACACACCATCACCACCTCTCTCTGTAATCTTATCATACCTCCCTCTCTCTCTCTCTCTCTCTCTCTCTCTCTCTCTCTCTCTCTCTCTACTTCTCTCTGTCTCTCTGTCTCTCTCTCTCTCTCTCTCTCTCTCTCTCTCTCTCTCTCTCTCTCTCTCTCTCTCTCTCTCTCTCTCTCTCTCTCTCTCTCTCTCTCTCTCTCGCTCTCTCAATTTAATTTAATTCAATTCAAAGGGATTTATTGGCATGGGAAACATATGTTAACATTGCCAAAGCAAATGAAATAGATCATAAACAAAAGTGAAATGAATGAACAATAAGAAATAAACAGTAAACATTACACTCACAATAGTTCCAAAGGAATAGAGACATTTCAAATGTCATATTATGTCTATATACAGTGTTGTAATGATGTGCAAATAGTTAAAGTACAAAAGGGAAAATAAATAAACATAAATATGGGTTGTATTTACAACGGTGTCTCTCTCTCTCTCTCTCTCTCTCTGCAGATGGCATGTAAAATATAATGTAGTGTAACGTTACATCTAATGGTGTCTCTCTCTCTCTCTCTCTCTCTCTCTGCAGATGGCATGTATAATATAATGTAGTGTAATGTTACATCTAATGGTGTCTCTCTCTCTCTCTCTCTCTCTGCAGATGGCATGTATAATATAATGTAGTGTAACGTTACATCTAATGGTGTCTCTCTCTCTCTCTCTCTCTCTCTCTCTCTGCAGATGGCATGTATAATATAATGTAGTTTAACGTTACATCTAATGGTGTCTCTCTCTCTCTCTCTCTCTCTGCAGATGGCATGTATAATATAATGTAGTGTAACGTTACATCTAATGGTGTCTCTCTCTCTCTCTCTCTCTCTCTCTCTCTCTGCAGATGGCATGTATAATATAATGTAGTGTAACGTTACATCTAATGGTGTC
>NW_028162153.1:0-27500 GCF_964263955.1 Coregonus lavaretus | reverse complement strand
CTGAAAAGATTTGGCATGAGTCCCCAGAAAAGAACAGAAGTATTCAGACTATGAGACTCGAAATTGAGCTCAGGTGCATCCTGTTTCCATTGATCATCCTTGAGATGTTTCTACAACTTGATTGGAGTCCACCTGTGGTAAATTCCATTGATTGGACATGATTTGGAAAGGCACACACCTGTCTATATAAGGTCCCACAGTTGACAGTGCATGTCAGAGCAAAAACCAAGCAATGAGGTCGAAGGAATTGTCCGTAAAGCTCCAAGACAGGATTGTGTCGAGGCAATTTAAGAAGTTTGCAACCACCAAGACTCTTCCTACAGCTGGCCGCCCGGCCAAACTGAGTAATCGGGGGAGAAGGGCCTTTGTCAGGGAGGTGACCAAGAACCCAATGGTCACTCTGACAGAGCTCTAGAGTTCCTCTGTGGAGATGGGAGAACCTTCCAGAAGGATAACCATCTGTGCAGCACTCCACCAATCTGGTATTTTTGGTAGAGTGGCCAGATGGAAGCCACTCCTCAGTAAAAGGCACATGATAGCCCGCTTGGAGTTTGCCAAAAGGCACCTAAAGACTCTCAGACCATGAGAAACAAGATTATCTGGTCTGATGAAACCAAGATTGAACTCTTTGGCCTGAATGCCAAGCTTCACGTCTGGAGGAAACCTGGCACCATCCTTACTGTGAAGCATGATGGTGGCAGTATCATGCTGTGGGAATGTTGTTCAGCGGCAGGGACTGGGAGACTAGTCAGGATCGAGGGAAAGATGAACGGAGCAAAGTACTGAGAGATCCTTGATGAAACCTGCTCCAGAGCGCTCAGGACCTCAGACTGGGGCGAAGGTTCACCTTCCAACAGGACAACGACCCTAAGCACACAGCCAAGCCAAAGCAGGAGTGGCTTCGGGACAAGTCTCTGAATGTCCTTGAGTGGCCCAGCCAGAGCCCGGACTTGAACCTGATCGAACATCTCTGGAGACCTGAAAATAGCTGTGCAGCGATGCTCCCCATCTAACCTGACAGAGCTTGAGAGGATCTGCAGAGAAGAATGGGAGAAACTCCCCAAATACAGGTGTGCCAAGTTTGTAGCGTCATACCCAAGAAGACTCAAGGCTGTAATCGCTGCCAAAGGTGCTTCAACAAAGTACTGAGTAAAGGGTCTGAATAGTTATGGAAATGTCATATTTACTTTTTTATTTATTTTAATAAATTTACAAACATTTCTAAAAACCAGTTTTTGATTTGTCATTATGGGGTATTGTGTGTAGATTGATGAGGGGAAAAAACAACGTAATCAATTTTAGAATAAGGCTGTAACCTAACAAAATGTGGAAAAAGTCAAGAGGTCTGAATACTTTCCGAAGGCACTAGGCGGTGTCAAAGGAAGGCCCAAAAAATTGTCAAAGACTCCAGTCACCCAAGTGATAGACTGTTCTCTCTGCTACCGCACAGCAAGCGGTATCGGAGCGCCAAGTCTAGGTCCAAAAGACTTCTCAACAGCTTCTACCCCCCAAGCCATAAGACTCCTGAACAGCTAATCAAATGGCCACCCGGACTACTTTGTTTTCACACTCGCTGTTTATTACCTATGCATAGTCACTTTACCTCTACCTACATGTACAAATTACCTGAACTAACCTGTACCCCAGCCCATTGACTCTGTACCGGTACCCCCTGTATATAGCCTCATTATTACCTGGACTAACCTGTACCCCAGCCCATTACCTCGGTACCGGTACCCCCTGTATATAGCCTCATTATTACCTGAACTAACCTGTACCCCAGCACATTACCTCGGTACCGGTACCCCCTGTATATAGCCCCATTATAACCTGGACTAACCTGTACCCCAGCACATTACCTCGGTACCGGTACCCCCTATATATAGCCTCATTATTACCTGGACCAACCTGTACCCCAGCCCATTGACTCTGTACCGGTACCCCCTGTATATAGCCTCATTATTACCTGGACTAACCTGTACCCCAGCCCATTACCTAGGTACCGGTACCCCCTGTATATAGCCTCATTATTACCTGGACTAACCTGTACCCCAGCCCATTACCTCGGTACCGGTACCCCTGTAGATAGCCTCATTATTACCTGGACCAACCTGTACCCCAGCCCATTGACTCGGTACCGGTACCCCCTGTATATAGCCTCATTATTACCTGGACCAACCTGTACCCCACTGATGTCAACAACTACAGACCAGTATCCCTTCTTTCTTTTCTTTCCAAAACTATTGAGCGTGCCGTCTTTAGCCAACTCTCTTGCTATCTCTCTCAGAATGACCTTCTTGATCCAAACCAATCAGGTTTCAGGACTGGTCATTCAACTGAGACTGCTCTTCTCTGTGTCACGGAGACTCTCCGCACTGCTAAAGCTAACTCTCTCTCCTCTGCTCTTGTCCTTCTAGACCTGTCTGCTGCCTTTGATACTGTGAACCATCAGATCCTCCTCTCCACCCTCTCCGAGCTGGGCATCTCCGGCGCGGCTCACTCCTGGATTGCGTCCTACCTGACCGGTCGCTCCTACCAAGTGGCGTGGCGAGAAGCTGTCTCCGCACCACGTGCTCTCACCACTGGTGTCCCCCAGGGCTCAGTTCTAGGCCCTCTCCTTTTCTCCCTATACACCAAGTCACTTGGCTCTGTCATATCCTCACATGGCCTTTCCTATCATTGCTACGCTGACGATACACAACTAATCTTCTCCTTTCCCCCTTCTGATAACCAGGTGGCGAATCGCATCTCTGCATGTCTGGCAGACATATCAGTATGGATGACGGATCACCACCTCAAGCTGAACCCTGGCAAGACGGAGCTGCTCTTCCTCCCGGGGAAGGACTGCCCGTTCCATGATCTCGCCATCACGGTTGACAACTCCGCTGTGTCCTCCTCCCAGAGTGCGAAGAGCCTAGGCGTGACCCTGGACAACACCCTGTCGTTCTCCGCCAACATCAAGGCGGTGACCCGCTCCTGCAGGTTCATGCTCTACAACATTCGGAGAGTACGACCCTGCCTTACACAGGAAGCGGCACAGGTCCTAATCCAGGCACTTGTCATCTCCCGTCTGGACTACTGCAACTCGCTGTTGGCTGGCCTCCCTGCCTGTGCCATTAAACCCCTACAACTCATCCAGAATGCCGCAGCCCGTCTGGTGTTCAACCTTCCCAAGTTCTCTCACGTCACCCCCCTCCTCCGCACACTCCACTGGCTTCCAGTTGAAGCTCGCATCCGCTACAAGACCATGGTGCTTGCCTATGGAGCAGTGAGGGGAACGGCACCTCTGTACCTTCAGGCTCTGATCAGTCCCTACACCCAAACGAGGGCATTGCGTTCATCCACCTCTGGCCTGCTGGCTCCCCTTCCTCTGCGGAAGCATAGCTCCCGCTCAGCCCAGTCAAAACTGTTCGCTGCTCTGGCACCCCAATGGTGGAACAAGCTCCCTCACGACGCCAGGACAGCGGAGTCACTCACCACCTTCCGGAGACATTTGAAACCCCACCTCTTTAAGGAATACCTGGGATAGGATAAAGTGTTCCTTCTAACCCCCCCCCCCCCCCCCCCCCCAAATTGTAAAGTGGTTATCCCACTGGCTATAGGGTGAACGCACCAATTTGCGAGTCGCTCTGGCTAAGAGCGTCTGCTAAATGACGTTAATGTGCCCTTGAGCAAGGCACTTAACCCTAATTGCTCCTGTAAGTCGCTCTGGATAAGAGCGTCTGCTAAATGACTAAAATGTAAATGTAAAATGTACCCCAGCCCCTTACCTCGGTACCGGTACCCCCTGTATATAGCCTCATTATTACCTGGACTAACCTGTACCCCAGCACATTACCTCGGTACCGGTACCCCCTGTATATAGCCTCATTATTACCTGGACTAACCTGTACCCCAGCCCATTGACTCGGTACCGGTACCCCCTGTATATAACCTCATTATTACCTGAACTAACCTGTACCCCAGCCCATTGACTCGGTACCGGTACCCCCTGGAGCCTCATTATTCTTATTTTATTTTATTGTGTAACTTTTTTATTTTTTACTTTTAGTTTATTTAGTAAATATTTTCTTAACTCTATTTCTTGAACCGCATTGTTGGTTAAGGGCTTGTAAGTAAGCATTTCACGGTAAGGTCTACAGCTGTTGTATTCGGCGCATGTGACAAATAAACTTAGATTAGATTTGATTTGAGAGAAAACACACACCGAGAGCAGAGCAACCAAGGCCAGAGAGAAGGATAATTCAGTAGAGAGTTCAGTAGTTGTGACTGGACAGAAATGGAAGCTAAGTTAGTGCAGAATGAATAGCTCTCTCTCTCCTCTCCTCTTCCCTCTCTCTCCCCCCTTATCTCTCCTCCCTCTCTCTCTCTCTCTCTCTCTCTCTCCTCCCTCTCCCCGTATCTCTCTCTCTCCTCCCTCTCTCTCTCTCTCTCTCTCTCTCTGGGGATGCAGTATGCCCTGTCTTACACATACTTTCAAGACACAGCATTTCTCTCTCTCTCTCTCCTCTCCTCTCTCTCTCTCTCCCTTATCTCTCTCTCCCCCCTCTCTCTCTCTCTCTCCTCTCTCTCCCCGTATCTCTCTCTCTCTCCTCTCCTCTCCTCTCCTCTCCTCTCCTCTCTCTCTCTCCCTTATCTCTCTCTCCCCCCTTATCTCTCTCTGTCCTCCCTCTCTCTCTCCTCCCTCTCCCCGTATCTCTCTCTCTCTCTCTCTCTCTGGGGATGCAGTATGCCCTGTCTTACACTACTGTTGTTGTCAGATGAGTTCAACATGCAGAAGAACTCATTCTGCTTCACAGGAACATTTCATGCATTTTTTACAGAACCTCTGTCTCTGAGGCGACACACACACACACCGCCACACACACCCCATCCTGCTGCGTTATCAATGAATGTTGGGTATCTAGGCCAAACTCGTATTATCAGTGTGTGATTGGCTGTCCTGGGGCCAGTAACCATGGTGACCAATGGATAATGTAATCTATGAGGAAGTGTTTTATTTTAGGGGGTTGAGTGTGTGTTCACCACAGTGTTAAGGTTGGAATCGTTATCAGTGACACACACTTCCACCCTTCGTTGGTGACCTTACCTGATAGTTGACCTGGTGTCAGGTCATAATCATCTCACAGGTCAAGAGGTCACACATACTAGTGATGCACAGGTCAAGAGGTCACACATACTAGTGATGCACAGGGTCAGCTGTTTGTTCACCCGTACCTGCCCTTTATGTGATAGAGCGAAAACCTGGGGCCCACACCTGACCCTAACCTGCAGAGACGGCAGGTATCCTAGCGGTTAGGAGCGTGCCCACACCTGACCCTAACCTGCAGAGACGGCAGGTAGCCTAGCGGTTAGGAGCGTGCCCACACCTGACCCTAACCTGCAGAGACGGCAGGTAGCCTAGCGGTTAGGAGCGTGCCCACACCTGACCCTAACCTGCAGAGACGGCAGGTAGCCTAGCGGTTAGGAGACCTGGGGCCCACACCTGACCCTAACCTGCAGAGACGGCAGGTAACCTAGCGGTTAGGAGCGGGCCCACACCTGACCCTAACCTGCAGAGACGGCAGGTAGCCTAGCGGTTAGGAGACCTGGGGCCCACACCTGACCCTAACCTGCAGAGACGGCAGGTAACCTAGCGGTTAGGAGCGGGCCCACACCTGACCCTAACCTGCAGAGACGGCAGGTAGCCTAGCGGTTAGGAGACCTGGGGCCCACACCTGACCCTAACCTGCAGAGACGGCAGGTAGCCTAGCGGTTAGGAGCGGGCCCACACCTGACCCTAACCTGCAGAGACGGCAGGTAGCCTAGCGGTTAGGAGACCTGGGGCCGACACCTGACCCTAACCTGCAGAGACGGCAGGTAGCCTAGCGGTTAGGAGCGTGCCCACACCTGACCCTAACCTGCAGAGACGGCAGGTAGCCTAGCGGTTAGGAGACCTGGGGCCCACACCTGACCCTAACCTGCAGAGACGGCAGGTATCCTAGCGGTTAGGAGCGTGCCCACACCTGACCCTAACCTGCAGAGACGGCAGGTAGCCTAGCGGTTAGGAGCGGGCCCACACCTGACCCTAACCTGCAGAGACGGCAGGTAGCCTAGCGGTTAGGAGACCTGGGGCCCACACCTGACCCTAACCTGCAGAGACGGCAGGTAGCCTAGCGGTTAGGAGACCTGGGGCCCACACCTGACCCTAACCTGCAGAGACGGCAGGTAGCCTAGCGGTTAGGAGACCTGGGGCCCACACCTGACCCTAACCTGCAGAGACGGCAGGTAGCCTAGCGGTTAGGAGCGTGCCCACACCTGACCCTAACCTGCAGAGACGGCAGGTAGCCTAGCGGTTAGGAGCGTGCCCACACCTGACCCTAACCTGCAGAGACGGCAGGTAGCCTAGCGGTTAGGAGACCTGGGGCCCACACCTGACCCTAACCTGCAGAGACGGCAGGTAGCCTAGCGGTTAGGAGACCTGGGGCCCACACCTGACCCTAACCTGCAGAGACGGCAGGTAGCCTAGCGGTTAGGAGCGTGCCCACACCTGACCCTAACCTGCAGAGACGGCAGGTAGCCTAGCGGTTAGGAGCGTGCCCACACCTGACCCTAACCTGCAGAGACGGCAGGTAGCCTAGCGGTTAGGAGACCTGGGGCCCACACCTGACCCTAACCTGCAGAGACGGCAGGTAACCTAGCGGTTAGGAGCGGGCCCACACCTGACCCTAACCTGCAGAGACGGCAGGTAGCCTAGCGGTTAGGAGCGGGCCCACACCTGACCCTAACCTGCAGAGACGGCAGGTAGCCTAGCGGTTAGGAGACCTGGGGCCCACACCTGACCCTAACCTGCAGAGACGGCAGGTAGCCTAGCGGTTAGGAGCGTGCCCACACCTGACCCTAACCTGCAGAGACGGCAGGTAGCCTAGCGGTTAGGAGACCTGGGGCCCACACCTGACCCTAACCTGCAGAGACGGCAGGTAGCCTAGCGGTTAGGAGACCTGGGGCCCACACCTGACCCTAACCTGCAGAGACGGCAGGTAGCCTAGCGGTTAGGAGACCTGGGGCCCACACCTGACCCTAACCTGCAGAGACGGCAGGTAGCCTAGCGGTTAGGAGACCTGGGGCCCACACCTGACCCTAACCTGCAGAGACGGCAGGTAGTCTAGCGGTTAGGAGCGTGCCCACACCTGACCCTAACCTGCAGAGACGGCAGGTAGCCTAGCGGTTAGGAGCGGGCCCACACCTGACCCTAACCTGCAGAGACGGCAGGTAGCCTAGCGGTTAGGAGACCTGGGGCCCACACCTGACCCTAACCTGCAGAGACGGCAGGTAGCCTAGCGGTTAGGAGCGTGCCCACACCTGACCCTAACCTGCAGAGACGGCAGGTAGCCTAGCGGTTAGGAGCAGGCCCACACCTGACCCTAACCTGCAGAGACGGCAGGTAGCCTAGCGGTTAGGAGACCTGGGGCCCACACCTGACCCTAACCTGCAGAGACGGCAGGTAGCCTAGCGGTTAGGAGACCTGGGGCCCACACCTGACCCTAACCTGCAGAGACGGCAGGTAGCCTAGCGGTTAGGAGCGGGCCCACACCTGACCCTAACCTGCAGAGACGGCAGGTAGCCTAGCGGTTAGGAGACCTGGGGCCCACACCTGACCCTAACCTGCAGAGACGGCAGGTAGCCTAGCGGTTAGGAGCGCGCCCACACCTGACCCTAACCTGCAGAGACGGCAGGTAGCCTAGCGGTTAGGAGCGTGCCCACACCTGACCCTAACCTGCAGAGACGGCAGGTAGCCTAGCGGTTAGGAGACCTGGGGCCCACACCTGACCCTAACCTGCAGAGACGGCAGGTAGCCTAGCGGTTAGGAGACCTGGGGCCCACACCTGACCCTAACCTGCAGAGACGGCAGGTAGCCTAGCGGTTAGGAGACCTGGGGCCCACACCTGACCCTAACCTGCAGAGACGGCAGGTAGCCTAGCGGTTAGGAGACCTGGGGCCCACACCTGACCCTAACCTGCAGAGACGGCAGGTAGCCTAGCGGTTAGGAGCGGGCCCACACCTGACCCTAACCTGCAGAGACGGCAGGTAGCCTAGCGGTTAGGAGACCTGGGGCCCACACCTGACCCTAACCTGCAGAGACGGCAGGTAGCCTAGCGGTTAGGAGACCTGGGGCCCACACCTGACCCTAACCTGCAGAGACGGCAGGTAGCCTAGCGGTTAGGAGACCTGGGGCCCACACCTGACCCTAACCTGCAGAGACGGCAGGTAGCCTAGCGGTTAGGAGCGTGCCCACACCTGACCCTAACCTGCAGAGACGGCAGGTAGCCTAGCGGTTAGGAGCGTGCCCACACCTGACCCTAACCTGCAGAGACGGCAGGTAGCCTAGCGGTTAGGAGCGGGCCCACACCTGACCCTAACCTGCAGAGACGGCAGGTAGCCTAGCGGTTAGGAGACCTGGGGCCCACACCTGACCCTAACCTGCAGAGACGGCAGGTAGCCTAGCGGTTAGGAGCGTGCCCACACCTGACCCTAACCTGCAGAGACGGCAGGTAGCCTAGCGGTTAGGAGACCTGGGGCCCACACCTGACCCTAACCTGCAGAGACGGCAGGTAGCCTAGCGGTTAGGAGACCTGGGGCCCACACCTGACCCTAACCTGCAGAGACGGCAGGTATCCTAGCGGTTAGGAGCGTGCCCACACCTGACCCTAACCTGCAGAGACGACAGGTAGCCTAGCGGTTAGGAGCGTGCCCACACCTGACCCTAACCTGCAGAGACGGCAGGTAGCCTAGCGGTTAGGAGCGTGCCCACACCTGACCCTAACCTGCAGAGACGGCAGGTAGTCTAGCGGTTAGGAGACCTGGGGCCCACACCTGACCCTAACCTGCAGAGACGGCAGGTAGCCTAGCGGTTAGGAGACCTGGGGCCCACACCTGACCCTAACCTGCAGAGACGACAGGTAGCCTAGCGGTTAGGAGCGTGCCCACACCTGACCCTAACCTGCAGAGACGGCAGGTATCCTAGCGGTTAGGAGCGGGCCCACACCTGACCCTAACCTGCAGAGACGGCAGGTATCCTAGCGGTTAGGAGACCTGGGGCCCACACCTGACCCTAACCTGCAGAGACGGCAGGTAGCCTAGCGGTTAGGAGACCTGGGGCCCACACCTGACCCTAACCTGCAGAGACGGCAGGTAGCCTAGCGGTTAGGAGCGGGCCCACACCTGACCCTAACCTGCAGAGACGGCAGGTATCCTAGCGGTTAGGAGCGTGCCCACACCTGACCCTAACCTGCAGAGACGGCAGGTAGGCTAGCGGTTAGGAGACCTGGGGCCCACACCTGACCCTAACCTGCAGAGACGGCAGGTAGCCTAGCGGTTAGGAGACCTGGGGCCCACACCTGACCCTAACCTGCAGAGACGGCAGGTAGCCTAGCGGTTAGGAGACCTGGGGCCCACACCTGACCCTAACCTGCAGAGACGGCAGGTAGCCTAGCGGTTAGGAGCGTGCCCACACCTGACCCTAACCTGCAGAGACGGCAGGTAGCCTAGCGGTTAGGAGCGTGCCCACACCTGACCCTAACCTGCAGAGACGGCAGGTAGCCTAGCGGTTAGGAGCGTGCCCACACCTGACCCTAACCTGCAGAGACGGCAGGTAGCCTAGCGGTTAGGAGACCTGGGGCCCACACCTGACCCTAACCTGCAGAGACGGCAGGTAGCCTAGCGGTTAGGAGCGTGCCCACACCTGACCCTAACCTGCAGAGACGGCAGGTAGCCTAGCGGTTAGGAGCGTGCCCACACCTGACCCTAACCTGCAGAGACGGCAGGTAGCCTAGCGGTTAGGAGACCTGGGGCCCACACCTGACCCTAACCTGCAGAGACGGCAGGTATCCTAGCGGTTAGGAGCGGGCCCACACCTGACCCTAACCTGCAGAGACGGCAGGTAGCCTAGCGGTTAGGAGACCTGGGGCCCACACCTGACCCTAACCTGCAGAGACGGCAGGTAGCCTAGCGGTTAGGAGCGGGCCCACACCTGACCCTAACCTGCAGAGACGGCAGGTAGCCTAGCGGTTAGGAGCGTGCCCACACCTGACCCTAACCTGCAGAGACGGCAGGTAGCCTAGCGGTTAGGAGCGGGCCCACACCTGACCCTAACCTGCAGAGACGGCAGGTAGCCTAGCGGTTAGGAGACCTGGGGCCCACACCTGACCCTAACCTGCAGAGACGGCAGGTAGCCTAGCGGTTAGGAGCGTGCCCACACCTGACCCTAACCTGCAGAGACGGCAGGTAGCCTAGCGGTTAGGAGCGTGCCCACACCTGACCCTAACCTGCAGAGACGGCAGGTAGCCTAGCGGTTAGGAGACCTGGGGCCCACACCTGACCCTAACCTGCAGAGACGGCAGGTAGCCTAGCGGTTAGGAGACCTGGGGCCCACACCTGACCCTAACCTGCAGAGACGGCAGGTAGCCTAGCGGTTAGGAGACCTGGGGCCCACACCTGACCCTAACCTGCAGAGACGGCAGGTAGCCTAGCGGTTAGGAGCGGGCCCACACCTGACCCTAACCTGCAGAGACGGCAGGTAGCCTAGCGGTTAGGAGACCTGGGGCCCACACCTGACCCTAACCTGCAGAGACGGCAGGTAGCCTAGCGGTTAGGAGACCTGGGGCCCACACCTGACCCTAACCTGCAGAGACGGCAGGTAGCCTAGCGGTTAGGAGACCTGGGGCCCACACCTGACCCTAACCTGCAGAGACGGCAGGTATCCTAGCGGTTAGGAGCGTGCCCACACCTGACCCTAACCTGCAGAGACGGCAGGTAGCCTAGCGGTTAGGAGACCTGGGGCCCACACCTGACCCTAACCTGCAGAGACGGCAGGTAGCCTAGCGGTTAGGAGCGTGCCCACACCTGACCCTAACCTGCAGAGACGGCAGGTAGCCTAGCGGTTAGGAGCGGGCCCACACCTGACCCTAACCTGCAGAGATGGCAGGTATCCTAGCGGTTAGGAGACCTGGGGCCCACACCTGACCCTAACCTGCAGAGACGGCAGGTAGCCTAGCGGTTAGGAGCGTGCCCACACCTGACCCTAACCTGCAGAGACGGCAGGTAGCCTAGCGGTTAGGAGCGTGCCCACACCTGACCCTAACCTGCAGAGACGGCAGGTAGCCTAGCGGTTAGGAGACCTGGGGCCCACACCTGACCCTAACCTGCAGAGACGGCAGGTATCCTAGCGGTTAGGAGACCTGGGGCCCACACCTGACCCTAACCTGCAGAGACGGCAGGTAGCCTAGCGGTTAGGAGACCTGGGGCCCACACCTGACCCTAACCTGCAGAGACGACAGGTAGCCTAGCGGTTAGGAGACCTGGGGCCCACACCTGACCCTAACCTGCAGAGATGGCAGGTAGCCTAGCGGTTAGGAGCGTGCCCACACCTGACCCTAACCTGCAGAGACGGCAGGTAGCCTAGCGGTTAGGAGACCTGGGGCCCACACCTGACCCTAACCTGCAGAGACGGCAGGTAGCCTAGCGGTTAGGAGACCTGGGGCCCACACCTGACCCTAACCTGCAGAGACGGCAGGTAGCCTAGCGGTTAGGAGACCTGGGGCCCACACCTGACCCTAACCTGCAGAGACGGCAGGTAGCCTAGCGGTTAGGAGACCTGGGGCCCACACCTGACCCTAACCTGCAGAGACGGCAGGTAGCCTAGCGGTTAGGAGCGTGCCCACACCTGACCCTAACCTGCAGAGACGGCAGGTAGCCTAGCGGTTAGGAGCGTGCCCACACCTGACCCTAACCTGCAGAGACGGCAGGTAGCCTAGCGGTTAGGAGCGTGCCCACACCTGACCCTAACCTGCAGAGACGGCAGGTAGCCTAGCGGTTAGGAGACCTGGGGCCCACACCTGACCCTAACCTGCAGAGACGGCAGGTAGTCTAGCGGTTAGGAGACCTGGGGCCCACACCTGACCCTAACCTGCAGAGACGGCAGGTAGCCTAGCGGTTAGGAGACCTGGGGCCCACACCTGACCCTAACCTGCAGAGACGGCAGGTAGCCTAGCGGTTAGGAGACCTGGGGCCCACACCTGACCCTAACCTGCAGAGACGGCAGGTAGCCTAGCGGTTAGGAGCGTTGGGCTGTAACTGAAAGTTTGCTGGTTCAAATCCCAGAGCCGACTAGGTAAAAAGTCTGTTTATGTGCCCTTGAGTAAGGCACTTAACCCTAATTGATCCCTGGCCCCACTCTCTGAGGGTGTCTCAGGGGGAGTTGATCCCTGTCCCCACTCTCTGAGGGTGTCTCAGGGGGAGTTGATCCCTGGCCCCACTCTCTGAGGGTGTCTCAGGGGGAGTTGATCCCTGGCCCCACTCTCTGAGGGTGTCTCAGGGGGAGTTGATCCCTGGCCCCACTCTCTGAGGGTGTCTCAGGGGGAGTTGATCCCTGGCCCCACTCTCTGAGGGTGTCTCAGGGGGAGTTGATCCCTGGCCCCACTCTCTGAGGGTGTCTCAGGGGGAGTTGATCCCTGGCCCCACTCTCTGAAGGTGTCTCAGGGGGAGTTGATCCCTGGCCCCACTCTCTGAGGGTGTCTCAGGGGGAGTGGGATATATGCAAATAACAAAAGAAGAGACTTGCTTGGGCCAAGAAACACAAGCAATTGACATTAGACCGGTGGAAATTTGTCCTTTGGTCTGGAGTCCAAATTTGAGATTTTTGGTTCCAACTTCCGTGTCTTTGTGAGATGCAGTGTGGGTGAACGGATGATCTCTGCATGTCTAGTTCCCACCATAAAGCATGGAGGAGGAGGTGTTATTGTGTGGGGGTGCTTTGCTGCTGACACTGTCTGTGATTTATTTATAATTCAAGGCACACTTAACCAGCATGGCTACCACAGCATTCTGCAGCGATACGCCATCCCATCTGGTTTGGGCTTAGTGGGACTATCATTTGTTTTTCAATAGGACAATGACCCAACACACCTCCAGGCTGTGTAAGGGCTATTTTACCAAGAAGGAGAGTGATGGAGTGCTGCATCAGATGACCTGGCCTCCACAATCCCCCGAACCTTAACCCAATTGAGATGGTTTGGGATGAGTTGGACCGCAGAGTGAAGGAAAAGCAGCCAACAAGTGCTCAGCATATGTGGGAACTCCTTCCAAGACTGTTGGAAAAGCATTCCAGGTGAAGCTGGTTGAGAGAATGCCAAGAGTGTGCAAAGTTGTCATCAAGGCAAAGGGTGGCTATTTGGTTACTACATGATTCCATATGTGTTATTTCATAGTGTTGATGTCTTCACTGTTATTCTGCAATGTAGAAAATAGTAAAAATAAAGAAAAACCCTTGAATGAGTAGGTGTGTCCAAACCTTTGACTGGTACTGTGTATTCCTGTAAATATTGATCACATACCTTGTGTATGATCATATATGTTGATACATTGAATGTTTACATTTTACATTTTAGTCATTTAGCAGACGCTCTTATCCAGAGCGACTTACAGTTAGTGCTTACATTATTTTTTTCATACCCCCTGTGGGAATCAAACCCAGAACCCTGGCGTTGCAAACGCCATGCTCTATCAACTGAGCTACATCCCTGCCGGCCATTCCCTCCCTTACCCTGGACGATGCTGGGCCAATTGCGCGCCGCCCCCATGGGTCTCCCGGTCGTGGCCGGCTACGACAGAGCCTGGATTCTAACCAGGATCTCTAGTGGCACAGCTAGCACTGTGATGCAGTGCCTTAGACCACTGCGCCACTCGGGAGACTCCACAGGTCAGCTGTTTGTTCATATTGTGAACCTTATGTTATATATTTTTTACCTCCTGTTTCAGGAAGTGATGTCACTGAGTACTGCCCCTATATATAGGACTTTCCACCCCCACCTGGGATATGGATGCATGATGAAGACCTAAGGGTGGAAACGTTGTTATAAATAATTATCACCTGGGAGTATGAACAGCAGTGTACAGCGTTTTCCTTTCTGTTTTCCATCAGTTCTATAACTCCAGCACCTGGATGTGCCTCTGTTCTTCAGCTTTGGTACATGTCATCAATCAACCAACAACTAATGATCTAAACATTAGCATGTCATCAATCAACCAACGACTAATGATCTAAACATTAGCATGTCATCATTCAACCAACAACTAATTATGTAACCATTAACATGTCATCAACCAACCAACAACTAATGATCTAAACATCAGCATGTCATCAACCAACCAACAACTAATGATCTAAACATTAGCATGTCATCAATCAACCAACAACTAATGATCTAAACATCAGCATGTCATCAATCAACCAACAACTAATGATCTAAACATTAGCATGTCATCAATCAACCAACAACTAATGATCTAAACATCAGCATGTCATCATTCAACCAACAACTAATGATCTAAACATCAGCATGTCATCAATCAACCAACAACTAATGATCTAAACATTAGCATGTCATCAATCAACCAACAACTAATGATCTAAACATTAGCATGTCAATCAATCAACCAACAACTAATGATCTAAACATCAGCATGTCATCATTCAACCAACAACTAATGATCTAAACATTAGCATGTCATCAATAAACCAACAACTAATGATCTAAACATTAGCATGTCATCAATCAACCAAAAACGAATTATCTAAACATTAGCATGTCATCAATCAACCAACAACTAATGATCTAAACATCAGCATGTCATCATTCAACCAACAACTAATGATCTAAACATCAGCATGTCATCAATAAACCAACAACTAATGATCTAAACATTAGCATGTCATCAATCAACCAAAAACGAATTATCTAAACATTAGCATGTCATCAATCAACCAACAACTAATTATCTAAACATCAGCATGTCATCAATCAACCAACAACTAATGATCTAAACATTAGCATGTCATCATTCAACCAACAACTAATGATCTAGACATTAGCATGTCATCAATCAACCAACAACTAATGATCTAAACATCAGCATGTCATCAATCAACCAACAACTAATGATCTAAACATCAGCATGTCATCAATCAACCAACAACTAATGATCTAAACATCAGCATGTCATCAATCAACCAACAACTAATGATCTAAACATTAGCATGTCATCAATCAACCAACAACTAATGATCTAAACATTAGCATGTCATCAATCAACCAACAACTAATGATCTAAACATTAGCATGTCATCAATCAACCAACAACTAATGATCTATACATTAGCATGTCATCAATCAACCAACAACTAATGATCTAAACATTAGCATGTCATCAATCAACCAACAACTAATGATCTATACATTAGCATGTCATCAATCAACCAATGACTAATGATCTAAACATTAGCATGTCATCAATCAACCAATGACTAATGATCTAAACATTAGCATGTCATCAATCAACCAACAACATCTACTTCTAATGATCTAAACATTAACATGTCATCAATCAACCAACAACTAATGATCTATACATTAGCATGTCATCAATCAACCAATGACTAATGATCTAAACATTAGCATGTCATCAATCAACCAATGACTAATGATCTAAACATTAGCATGTCATCAATCAACCAACAACTAATGATCTAAACATTAGCATGTCATCAATCAACCAACATCTACTTCTAATGATCTAAACATTAGCATGTCATCAATCAACAACATATTTACATCGGCGACAGATGAACATATATGAACATAAACATATAGGGTTGGTGCAGCCTCCACATCCCCCGGTGGAGGGGGCTCTGTCAGAGAGACTCGGGGTGATGGCCGGTAAGTCTACTGTATCCGTAGACCGACGCTGGTCGGCTCGTGAGCTCCGGAGACGTACAGTAGACCTGTGCGCGAGGGGAGGGTGGTCAGTCACGTGGCCCTGCCTTTCCCCGGTTTGTGGCTCGCGCTGTCAGACTGTCAGAGCGGAGCATAGGCTGGTCGGGGGATGCAAGGAGAACACACTCCGTTACCGCCTGGCTGAATGACCGTATGTTCTGGTTCTAAAGTTCCAAACCTCTCTCTCTCTGTCTCTCTCTCTCTCTCTCTCTCTCTCTCTCTCTCTCTCTCTCTCTCTCTCTCTCTCTCTGAGACTGCGGTGTGTTTTGAGACAACGTGACTCTTGAGGTTTCCCCCCCTTTGTTGGATATTGGGATTTTTAACGGGAGCACGCTGACAGCGAGAAGAGAGCAGTGGCTGGATAACGGATATTACTGGGGAAACAGAAGCACGCAGATGGAATACCAGGGTTTGGGGAGTTTAGGGTGCTCGACACACCGGGAGTGACGCTCCCATAGCGGATGGACTCTCCTCTCATCGACTCTCTCCGTTAAGTAAGTAACTAACTAAATACTATAATGGTACTCCGTTCTCTCCTTCTCTCTCTATTTACCCCTCCATCTCTCGCTTTATCTACCCATCCACCTCTCTCTATTTACCCCTCCATCTCTCGTTTTATCTACCCATCCATCTCTCTCTCCCTCCTCCTTTTGAATCTCTCTCTTTCTTCTGTCTGTTGTGAGTAGACAAACTTGTCCCACTGTAATGTTACTTGCGACCGTATCTGTTTCTGTTGTGATGTATATGCCGTCTGTGTTTTAGCCACTGTAATGTTACTTGCGACCCTATCTGTTTCTGTTGTGATGTATATGCTGTCTGTGTTTTAGCCTGTATGTGTGTGTTACCATATCCATATGGATGCGTCTGAGTTTGTAGTCTCTTTACCTCGCCTCTCACAGTAGAATAATAGTCATCATCAGTCTAAAGCTCTTTACCTTCGCCTCTCACAGTAGAATAATAGTCATCATCAGTCTAAAGCTCTTTACCTCACCTCTCACAGTAGAATAATAGTCATCATCAGTCTAAAGCTCTTTACCTTGCCTCTCACAGTAGAATAATAGTCATCATCAGTCTAAAGCTCTTTACCTTGCCTCTCACAGTAGAATAATAGTCATCATCAGTCTAAAGCTCTTTACCTCACCTCTCACAGTAGAATAATAGTCATCACCAGTCTAAAGCTCTTTACCTCACCTCTCACAGTAGAATAATAGTCATCACCATCACCTCTCACAGTAGAATAATAGTCATCATCAGTCTAAAGCTCTTTACCTCACCTCTCACAGTAGAATAATAGTCATCATCAGTCTAAAGCTCTTTACCTCGCCTCTCACAGTAGAATAATAGTCATCATCAGTCTAAAGCTCTTTACCTCTCACAGTAGAATAATAGTCATCATCAGTCTAAAGCTCTTTACCTCGCCTCTCACAGTAGAATAATAGTCATCACCAGTCTAAAGCTCTTTACCTCACCTCTCACAGTAGAATAATAGTCATCATCAGTCTAAAGCTCTTTACCTCTCACAGTAGAATAATAGTCATCATCAGTCTAAAGCTCTTTACCTCGCCTCTCACAGTAGAATAATAGTCATCACCAGTCTAAAGCTCTTTACCTCACCTCTCACAGTAGAATAATAGTCATCATCAGTCTAAAGCTCTTTACCTTCGCCTCTCACAGTAGAATAATAGTCATCACCAGTCTAAAGCTCTTTACCTCGCCTCTCACAGTAGAATAATAGTCATCATCAGTCTAAAGCTCTTTACCTCGCCTCTCACAGTAGAATAATAGTCATCATCAGTCTAAAGCTCTTTACCTCACCTCTCACAGTAGAATAATAGTCATCATCAGTCTAAAGCTCTTTACCTCACCTCTCACAGTAGAATAATAGTCATCATCAGTCTAAAGCTCTTTACCTCACCTCTCACAGTAGAATAATAGTCATCACCATCACCTCTCACAGTAGAATAATAGTCATCATCAGTCTAAAGCTCTTTACCTCTCACAGTAGAATAATAGTCATCATCAGTCTAAAGCTCTTTACCTCTCACAGTAGAATAATAGTCATCATCAGTCTAAAGCTCTTTACCTCTCACAGTAGAATAATAGTCATCACCAGTCTAAAGCTCTGTACCTCACCTCTCACAGTAGAATAATAGTCATCATCAGTCTAAAGCTCTTTACCTCACCTCTCACAGTAGAATAATAGTCATCATCAGTCTAAAGCTCTTTACCTCGCCTCTCACAGTAGAATAATAGTCATCATCAGTCTAAAGCTCTTTACCTCGCCTCTCACAGTAGAATAATAGTCATCATCAGTCTAAAGCTCTTTACCTCGCCTCTCACAGTAGAATAATAGTCATCATCAGTCTAAAGCTCTTTACCTCGCCTCTCACAGTAGAATAATAGTCATCATCAGTCTAAAGCTCTTTACCTCACCTCTCACAGTAGAATAATAGTCATCATCAGTCTAAAGCTCTTTACCTCTCACAGTAGAATAATAGTCACCATCAGTCTAAAGCTCTTTACCTCACCTCTCACAGTAGAATAATAGTCATCATCAGTCTAAAGCTCTTTACCTCGCCTCTCACAGTAGAATAATAGTCATCATCAGTCTAAAGCTCTTTACCTCACCTCTCACAGTAGAATAATAGTCATCATCAGTCTAAAGCTCTTTACCTCACCTCTCACAGTAGAATAATAGTCATCATCAGTCTAAAGCTCTTTACCTCACCTCTCACAGTAGAATAATAGTCATCATCAGTCTAAAGCTCTTTACCTCACCTCTCACAGTAGAATAATAGTCATCATCAGTCTAAAGCTCTTTACCTCTCACAGTAGAATAATAGTCATCATCAGTCTAAAGCTCTTTACCTCACCTCTCACAGTAGAATAATAGTCATCACCAGTCTAAAGCTCTTTACCTCACCTCTCACAGTAGAATAATAGTCATCATCAGTCTAAAGCTCTTTACCTCACCTCTCACAGTAGAATAATAGTCATCATCAGTCTAAAGCTCTTTACCTTCGCCTCTCACAGTCTGGAATATTTCCAATCTTCAGATTCATGTAATATACATGTTCATTTGGCTTTCATTGTTGACGTGTTTTGTCTTTGGCCCAGTTACGTTTTAATGTGTGTGTTAGATAATCCATATGGGATGTCTGTTCAAA
The DNA here is from genome assembly GCF_964263955.1 of Coregonus lavaretus. Lineage (NCBI taxonomy): Eukaryota > Metazoa > Chordata > Actinopteri > Salmoniformes > Salmonidae > Coregonus > Coregonus lavaretus. The sequence continues at coordinate 8,524 of NW_028162153.1, read as the reverse complement.
ACCAGCTAAACCTGTAATCATCAGTTAAGAGTTTTACTTTTAATGGCCCAGTGCAGTCCAAAGCGTGATTTCCCAGGGTTCATATATATTTCCACACTGAGGTTGGAATAATACTGTGAAAATGGTGTAAATGATGATAATGCCTTTTTTAGTGTAAGAGCTGTTTTGAAAACCCCGCCTGAAATTTCAACCTGTTTTTGGTGGGATGGGGAGTTTTGGGCTTGCCTGGTGACGTCACCAGGCGGTAAATTAGTTAATAGACCAATAAGAAAGAGAGGTTCCAAACCTCTCTGCCAATAACAGCTAGTTTTCAGTTTTCCCCTCCCCCCACTCAGACCACTCCCAGACAGTCCTAGCTAAATTCTTGCTTGAGAAATTGCTATTTTCTAATAAGTAATTTTTTGCTTCTTATTGGACCATTTTAAAATGTAAAACAATCACAGTGAGGTACTTAATCGTTCCCCAGAAGTGATTTGATATTGAGATAAAAATTGGCTGCATTGGCCCTTTAAAAGGTTTCCTCTGAAAACCACAGTCTGTAATACTCCCAGTCATTTTAGATTCATGTAATTTTATCCCTGATTTGGCTCCATTGGTGACATGTTTCTCTTTGACCCACTCTTTGATCTTCCAGAGTGTGTCTTTACACATACAGGTGCTGTGAAAAAGTATTTGCCCCCTTTCTAATTTTCTCTACTTTTGCATATTTGTGATACTGAATGTTATCAGATCTTCAACCAAAACCTAATATTAGATAAAAGGGAACATAAGTGAACAAATAACACAACAATTACATATTTATTTCATAAACAAAGTTATGCAACACCCAATTCCCCTGTGTGAAAAAGGAATTGCCCCCTTACACTCAATAACTGGTTGTGCCACCTTTAGCTGCAATGACTCCAACCAAATGCTTCCTGTAGTTGTTGATCAGTCTCTCACGTCGCTGTGGAGGAATTTTGGCCCACTCTTCCATGCAGAACTGCTTTAACTCAGTGACGTGTGGGTTTTCAAGCATGAACCGCTCGTTTCAAGTCCTGCCACAACATCTCAATTGGGATTAGGTCTGGACTTTGACTAGGCCATTCCAAAACTTCCAATTTGTTGCTTTTTAGCAATTTTAGCAATAGACTTGATTGTGTGTGTTTATGAAATAAATGAAATAAATATGTAATTGTTGTGTTATTTGTACACTTATGTTCCCTTTTATCTAATATTAGGTGTTGGTTGAAGATCTGATGACATTCAGTATCACAAATATGCAAAAGTAGAGAAAGTTAGAAAGGGGGCAAATCCTTTTTCACAGCACCTGTATGTCCATATTCCAGAGTGTGTCTTACGGGCAGGTCGTGACATAATGTTTCAGTTTCTAGATGTAATAATAATGTAATGGGAGACAGCTGTTGTCTGATTAACTGAGGTTTTTCCGGTTACCGTTTCCCGTTTTACCAGTGGGTCCGTCTGTCTGTCTGCAGGTTCAGTCATGACTGACGGGGAGGAGAGAGAACCAGAGGAAGAGGAGGAGAAGGAGGGGGTGAGGGTCCCTGTACCGGGACAGAGGGGTGAGACGGGGGAGACGGGGGAGGAGGGGGAGGAAGAGGAGCTCCCGTACCCGTCTCTCTCCCCCGTGGTTCTGTTTCGTCTCTCCCAGACCTCCCCACCTCGCTGCTGGTGCCTCAAGGCTGTCTGCCACCCATATCCTTTATACTGGTCCACACACACACACACACACACACACACACACACACACACACACTGGTCCACACACACACACACACATACACACACACTGGTCCACACACACACACACACATACACACACACTGGTCCACACACACACACACACACATACACACACACTGGTCCACACACACCCACATACACACCCACTGGTCCACACACACACACTGGCCACAGGTTAGTGAGTGTGTTTGATATCAGCTGGAGCATGTTGTTATGGGAGAGGAACCGAAGTGTTGTTGTGGGAGAGGAACCAAAGTGTTGTTGTGGGAGAGGAACCAAAGTGTTGTTGTGGGAGAGGAACCAAAGTGTTGTTGTGGGAGAGGAACCGAAGTGTTGTTGTTGGAGAGGAACCAAAGTGTTGTTGTGGGAGAGGAACCAAAGTGTTGTTATGGGAGAGGAACCAAAGTGTTGTTATGGGAGAGGAACCAAAGTGTTGTTGTGGGAGAGGAACCAAAGTGTTGTTGTGGGAGAGGAACCAAAGTGTTGTTGTGGGAGAGGAACCAAAGTGTTGTTGTGGGAGAGGAACCGAAGTGTTGTTGTTGGAGAGGAACCAAAGTGTTGTTGTGGGAGAGGAACCAAAGTGTTGTTATGGGAGAGGAACCAAAGTGTTGTTATGGGAGAGGAACCAAAGTGTTGTTGTGGGAGAGGAACCAAAGTGTTGTTGTGGGAGAGGAACCAAAGTGTTGTTGTGGGAGAGGAACCAAAGTGTTGTTGTGGGAGAGGAACCAAAGTGTTGTGTACTGCTGTTACCGGGAACTGTGTGGTACTGCTGTTATGGGAACTGTGTGGTACTGCTGTTACTGGGAACTGTGTGGTACTGCTGTTATGGGAACTGTGTGGTACTGCTGTTACTGGGAACTGTGTGGTACTGCTGTTATGGGAACTGTGTGGTACTGCTGTTATGGGAACTGTGTGGTACTGCTGTTATGGGAACTGTGTGGTACTGCTGTTACTGGGAACTGTGTGGTACTGCTGTTATGGGAACTGTGTGGTACTGCTGTTACTGGGAACTGTGTGGTACTGCTGTTACTGGGAACTGTGTGGTACTGCTGTTATGGGAACTGTGTGGTACTGCTGTTATGGGAACTGTGTGGTACTGCTGTTACTGGGAACTGTGTGGTACTGCTGTTACTGGGAACTGTGTGGTACTGCTGTTATGGGAACTGTGTGGTACTGCTGTTATGGGAACTGTGTGGTACTGCTGTTATGGGAACTGTGTGGTACTGCTGTTATGGGAACTGTGTGGTACTGCTGTTACTGGGAACTGTGTGGTACTGCTGTTATGGGAACTGTGTGGTACTGCTGTTATGGGAACTGTGTGGTACTGCTGTTACTGGGAACTGTGTGGTACTGCTGTTATGGGAACTGTGTGGTACTGCTGTTATGGGAACTGTGTGGTACTGCTGTTACTGGGAACTGTGTGGTACTGCTGTTATGGGAACTGTGTGGTACTGCTGTTACTGGGAACTGTGTGGTACTGCTGTTACTGGGAACTGTGTGGTACTGCTGTTATGGGAACTGTGTGGTACTGCTGTTATGGGAACTGTGTGGTACTGCTGTTACTGGGAACTGTGTGGTACTGCTGTTACTGGGAACTGTGTGGTACTGCTGTTATGGGAACTGTGTGGTACTGCTGTTATGGGAACTGTGTGGTACTGCTGTTATGGGAACTGTGTGGTACTGCTGTTATGGGAACTGTGTGGTACTGCTGTTATGGGAACTGTGTGGTACTGCTGTTACTGGGAACTGTGTGGTACTGCTGTTATGGGAACTGTGTGGTACTGCTGTTATGGGAACTGTGTGGTACTGCTGTTATGGGAACTGTGTGGTACTGCTGTTACTGGGAACTGTGTGGTACTGCTGTTACTGGGAACTGTGTGGTACTGCTGTTATGGGAACTGTGTGGTACTGCTGTTATGGGAACTGTGTGGTACTGCTGTTACCGGGAACTGTGTGGTACTGCTGTTATGGGAACTGTGTGGTACTGCTGTTATGGGAACTGTGTGGTACTGCTGTTATGGGAACTGTGTGGTACTGCTGTTATGGGAACTGTGTGGTACTGCTGTTACTGGGAACTGTGTGGTACTGCTGTTATGGGAACTGTGTGGTACTGCTGTTATGGGAACTGTGTGGTACTGCTGTTATGGGAACTGTGTGGTACTGCTGTTATGGGAACTGTGTGGTACTGCTGGTACTGGGAACTGTGTGGTACTGCTGTTATGGGAACTGTGTGGTACTGCTGTTATGGGAACTGTGTGGTACTGCTGTTATGGGAACTGTGTGGTACTGCTGTTACTGGGAACTGTGTGGTACTGCTGTTACTGGGAACTGTGTGGTACTGCTGTTATGGGAACTGTGTGGTACTGCTGTTATGGGAACTGTGTGGTACTGCTGTTATGGGAACTGTGTGGTACTGCTGTTACTGGGAACTGTGTGGTACTGCTGTTACTGGGAACTGTGTGGTACTGCTGTTATGGGAACTGTGTGGTACTGCTGTTATGGGAACTGTGTGGTACTGCTGTTACTGGGAACTGTGTGGTACTGCTGTTATGGGAACTGTGTGGTACTGCTGTTATGGGAACTGTGTGGTACTGCTGTTACTGGGAACTGTGTGGTACTGCTGTTACTGGGAACTGTGTGGTACTGCTGTTATGGGAACTGTGTGGTACTGCTGTTATGGGAACTGTGTGGTACTGCTGTTATGGGAACTGTGTGGTACTGCTGTTATGGGAACTGTGTGGTACTGCTGTTATGGGAACTGTGTGGTACTGCTGTTACTGGGAACTGTGTGGTACTGCTGTTATGGGAACTGTGTGGTACTGCTGTTACTGGGAACTGTGTGGTACTGCTGTTATGGGAACTGTGTGGTACTGCTGTTATGGGAACTGTGTGGTACTGCTGTTACTGGGAACTGTGTGGTACTGCTGTTATGGGAACTGTGTGGTACTGCTGTTACTGGGAACTGTGTGGTACTGCTGTTACTGGGAACTGTGTGGTACTGCTGTTACTGGGAACTGTGTGGTACTGCTGTTATGGGAACTGTGTGGTACTGCTGTTACTGGGAACTGTGTGGTACTGCTGTTATGGGAACTGTGTGGTACTGCTGTTACTGGGAACTGTGTGGTACTGCTGTTATGGGAACTGTGTGGTACTGCTGTTATGGGAACTGTGTGGTACTGCTGTTACTGGGAACTGTGTGGTACTGCTGTTATGGGAACTGTGTGGTACTGCTGTTATGGGAACTGTGTGGTACTGCTGTTATGGGAACTGTGTGGTACTGCTGTTATGGGAACTGTGTGGTACTGCTGTTACTGGGAACTGTGTGGTACTGCTGTTATGGGAACTGTGTGGTACTGCTGTTATGGGAACTGTGTGGTACTGCTGTTATGGGAACTGTGTGGTACTGCTGTTACTGGAGTACTGTGTGGTACTGCTGTTATGACGTGTGGAACTGCGTATGTGGTACTGCTGTTATGGGAACTGTGTGGTACTGCTGTTATGGGAACTGTGTGGTACTGCTGTTACTGGGAACTGTGTGGTACTGCTGTTATGGGAACTGTGTGGTACTGCTGTTATGGGAACTGTGTGGTACTGCTGTTATGGGAACTGTGTGGTACTGCTGTTACTGGGAACTGTGTGGTACTGCTGTTATGGGAACTGTGTGGTACTGCTGTTATGGGAACTGTGTGGTACTGCTGTTATGGGAACTGTGTGGTACTGCTGTTACTGGGAACTGTGTGGTACTGCTGTTACTGGGAACTGTGTGGTACTGCTGTTATGGGAACTGTGTGGTACTGCTGTTATGGGAACTGTGTGGTACTGCTGTTACTGGGAACTGTGTGGTACTGCTGTTATGGGAACTGTGTGGTACTGCTGTTATGGGAACTGTGTGGTACTGCTGTTATGGGAACTGTGTGGTACTGCTGTTATGGGAACTGTGTGGTACTGCTGTTATGGGAACTGTGTGGTACTGCTGTTACTGGGAACTGTGTGGTACTGCTGTTATGGGAACTGTGTGGTACTGCTGTTATGGGAACTGTGTGGTACTGCTGTTATGGGAACTGTGTGGTACTGCTGTTATGGGAACTGTGTGGTACTGCTGTTATGGGAACTGTGTGGTACTGCTGTTATGGGAACTGTGTGGTACTGCTGTTATGGGAACTGTGTGGTACTGCTGTTACTGGGAACTGTGTGGTACTGCTGTTACTGGGAACTGTGTGGTACTGCTGTTACTGGGAACTGTGTGGTACTGCTGTTATGGGAACTGTGTGGTACTGCTGTTATGGGAACTGTGTGGTACTGCTGTTACTGGGAACTGTGTGGTACTGCTGTTACTGGGAACTGTGTGGTACTGCTGTTATGGGAACTGTGTGGTACTGCTGTTATGGGAACTGTGTGGTACTGCTGTTATGGGAACTGTGTGGTACTGCTGTTATGGGAACTGTGTGGTACTGCTGTTACTGGGAACTGTGTGGTACTGCTGTTATGGGAACTGTGTGGTACTGCTGTTATGGGAACTGTGTGGTACTGCTGTTACTGGGAACTGTGTGGTACTGCTGTTATGGGAACTGTGTGGTACTGCTGTTATGGGAACTGTGTGGTACTGCTGTTACTGGGAACTGTGTGGTACTGCTGTTATGGGAACTGTGTGGTACTGCTGTTACTGGGAACTGTGTGGTACTGCTGTTACTGGGAACTGTGTGGTACTGCTGTTATGGGAACTGTGTGGTACTGCTGTTATGGGAACTGTGTGGTACTGCTGTTATGGGAACTGTGTGGTACTGCTGTTACTGGGAACTGTGTGGTACTGCTGTTATGGGAACTGTGTGGTACTGCTGTTATGGGAACTGTGTGGTACTGCTGTTACTGGGAACTGTGTGGTACTGCTGTTATGGGAACTGTGTGGTACTGCTGTTACTGGGAACTGTGTGGTACTGCTGTTATGGGAACTGTGTGGTACTGCTGTTATGGGAACTGTGTGGTACTGCTGTTATGGGAACTGTGTGGTACTGCTGTTATGGGAACTGTGTGGTACTGCTGTTATGGGAACTGTGTGGTACTGCTGTTATGGGAACTGTGTGGTACTGCTGTTACTGGGAACTGTGTGGTTACTGCTGTTACTGGGAACTGTGTGGTACTGCTGTTATGGGAACTGTGTGGTACTGCTGTTACCGGGAACTGTGTGGTACTGCTGTTATGGGAACTGTGTGGTACTGCTGTTATGGGAACTGTGTGGTACTGCTGTTATGGGAACTGTGTGGTACTGCTGTTACTGGGAACTGTGTGGTACTGCTGTTACTGGGAACTGTGTGGTACTGCCTGTTATGGGAACTGTGTGGTACTGCTGTTACTGGGAACTGTGTGGTACTGCTGTTATGGGAACTGTGTGGTACTGCTGTTATGGGAACTGTGTGGTACTGCTGTTATGGGAACTGTGTGGTACTGCTGTTATGGGAACTGTGTGGTACTGCTGTTATGGACTGTGTGGTACTGCTGTTATGGGAACTGTGTGGTACTGCTGTTACTGGGAACTGTGTGGTACTGCTGTTACTGGGAACTGTGTGGTACTGCTGTTATGGGAACTGTGTGGTACTGCTGTTATGGGAACTGTGTGGTACTGCTGTTATGGGAACTGTGTGGTACTGCTGTTACTGGGAACTGTGTGGTAATGCTGTTACTGGGAACTGTGTGGTACTGCTGTTATGGGAACTGTGTGGTACTGCTGTTATGGGAACTGTGTGGTACTGCTGTTATGGGAACTGTGTGGTACTGCTGTTATGGGAACTGTGTGGTACTGCTGTTACTGGGAACTGTGTGGTACTGCTGTTACTGGGAACTGTGTGGTACTGCTGTTACTGGGAACTGTGTGGTACTGCTGGTACTGGGAACTGTGTGGTACTGCTGTTATGGGAACTGTGTGGTACTGCTGTTATGGGAACTGTGTGGTACTGCTGTTATGGGAACTGTGTGGTACTGCTGTTATGGGAACTGTGTGGTACTGCTGTTATGGGAACTGTGTGGTACTGCTGTTACTGGGAACTGTGTGGTACTGCTGTTATGGGAACTGTGTGGTACTGCTGTTATGGGAACTGTGTGGTACTGCTGTTATGGGAACTGTGTGGTACTGCTGTTATGGGAACTGTGTGGTACTGCTGTTACGGGAACTGTGTGGTACTGCTGTTACTGGGAACTGTGTGGTACTGCTGTTACTGGGAACTGTGTGGTACTGCTGTTATGGGAACTGTGTGCTACTGCTGTTATGGGAACTGTGTGGTACTGCTGTTACTGGGAACTGTGTGGTACTGCTGTTATGGGAACTGTGTGGTACTGCGTTACTGGGAACTGTGTGGTACTGCTGTTATGGGAACTGTGTGGTACTGCTGTTATGGGAACTGTGTGGTACTGCTGTTATGGGAACTGTGTGGTACTGCTGTTATGGGAACTGTGTGGTACTGCTGTTATGGGAACTGTGTGGTACTGCTGTTACTGGGAACTGTGTGGTTACTGCTGTTACTGGGAACTGTGTGGTACTGCTGTTATGGGAACTGTGTGGTACTGCTGTTATGGGAACTGTGTGGTACTGCTGTTATGGGAACTGTGTTGGTACTGCTGTTACTGGGAACTGTGTGGTACTGCTGTTATGGGAACTGTGTGGTACTGCTGTTACTGGGAACTGTGTGGTACTGCTGTTATGGGAACTGTGTGGTACTGCTGTTATGGAACTGTGTGGTACTGCTGTTATGGGAACTGTGGTGGTACGTAGAACAGGGGGGGTCCTGTT